>NW_015638058.1:0-6825 GCF_001515625.1 Sinocyclocheilus rhinocerous | reverse complement strand
ACACACACACACACGCACGCACACACGCACGCACACACACACACACACACACACACACACATATACAGTCAGTTGGGCAGTAATGGAGAGGAACCTGTGCTGACGAGAGCAGCACCTGTTCACAGCAAGCGGTCAGGATGCACAAAACACGGCAACTTGAGCATATAACCACTCTAACATTCGCCTCTGAAACAGAACAAGAGCAGATTCTTCAGCAACACACTCTGAGTTAGTATGATTTATCAAAAGAGAAAGATGGAATCCTGTTTTTATAATAAAGCTTTAATGGATACTGATCTATCTATCTATCATCTAGATGGTATCTTTGAATAATTTCACATTTTGCGCTATGACAAATAAATTAGCAAATGTTTCTATTTATTTCCTACAATAACACATTGGCTGATGTATCATCATAATGCATGCTAAACGTACTGTATAAATAAATATGTTACAATATAAAAGTAAATGCACATTTTTGTTGAAGGGCATCTTTTGCAATTAATACATATTTAATACATTCCGTTTGCCGTCTTCCCAATTGAAATTCCATAAAATCCTTGTGGAATGTAAACAATCCAATTCAAATTCAACATATGCACTGAAAAGGCTTAAATTCTGAATTTTGCCCAACCCTGATTTACAAGTGTTTTTCAATCTAAAACCCAAGTGTGATGCTTTTCTCTGAGCACAAGGGGGCAGCAAGCCACTATCAGACAGTTCACAGCTGAGACCATGATATTTTTTTTCCCACTGACTCTCAAGTTTCATTGTTCTAAGAAACAATTTAAATTAAAGTGGCCCGAGAACATTTGCTGAGTTTGGTCATTTTGTTTTGTTCTTAAGTACCACAATACATTATTCTGATATATTTAGTGTGTTACACTGTGTACCTACAGGTTGTCATGTTGTTGATTTCAGTCTGCGAGGTGATGACTATGCATTGCTTTCCACAGATGTGCCATATTTGCTATAGCATACGCAGAGGAGGATTTAGAGGGCTTTTTGACGCTCTTTTCTAGCACGCTGAAGTGCTTGAGCATTGAAACACAGGTAAGAGTGGCACCGGTTGGGTCAAGTGTTTATGCTGGAGTGAGAGCAGCCTTCCCTCGTATCCTCTGTCTGCACTTACCCAGAGATCAGAGAGCTCAGACATGAAGCCTGCCAAAATTAGCACAATACTATCAGCACCACTCAACGCCGAGAAAACTTTCATGGCTTTCCTTTCTGAAACAACTACTTGTTTTTATAAAATACTTCATCATTGTTATATTATTGACTCCTCCATGAGCCCCTTTCTCTCTTATTCTCTCTCTCTCTCTGACTTTATCCTTCTCTTTTTTTGTCTCTCTCTCTCTCGCTCACACACACACACATGAGATCTAAGCGTAACAGCACAGGGTAGATAATTACAATTTCAAAATCATTTGCCAGATCATTACCACCTAATCCCCTGTTTCATCTTAAGAGTCACGCGTCTCATTTGGCATGGTGCTGGACAGCTCACAGGCTTTTTTCTGTTTTTTTTCCCTCATAAACAGCACTGTCTCTCGTCTTTGACCAGGAAGGGCCACGGGGTCATGAGAAACGGATACACGCTCTTACACACTGACACCAACAAAATATAGATCAAGAAAAGTGCAAGTTTTTCATTTAAATAACTGAATATTTCTTGATCTGTAATTTAAAGATGCTTTTGTCTTATCATCAGGGTTTGAAATTAACTTTTTCACTCACCAGCCAATTTGGCTACTAAATTTTTAAGTTACCGGCCATTCATAATTTCTACTAGCCAAAAAAATTAAACAAATAAATTATGAAAAAAAGGCCGGAGGTAAGCCAACAGCTTAAGGCTGTCCACACTGGATGCGACAAAGTGACCATTGCAAATCATTTGTACTTTGTCAAACAGTAGGCCTACGCCATAAATAGAACGAAGCATCAGTTTACTGTCGGGGATTTGTCGTGCTGTGCTGTGCCACATCCAGTGTAGGCCGCATCACCGATTATAATGGGTTCTATAGTATTTTGTCGCATCTGGTGTAGACACGATGCGAGTCTTCAGGCATTTTTTGACTTTTCGTTATTGCTTCAATGCAAAGGAAACCAGTGCGCCCGTCACACCATTATTTGTTGCGTAGTGACGGGTACAGGGCTGGACTGAGGTTAAAATTCGTCCCTGGACAAATCCAGCCTACCCGGCCCTCAAGGTCCCCTGTGAATGTTTCGCTGTGTTATAGGGCCTTCAATCGAGTAAGTAAATAAATAAATAAATGAAGACAAAAACAAATAATGATATATTACTGAATTCACAGCAAATGCAACAAACTAATAGCCTACTGCATTTTTGTCACATAGAAATGCACTTGACAGTATAAGCATTGATTTTGTGCTAGAACATAGGAAATTTACTGCTAATAAATGCTGTCATCCTTTCCTCACCCTCATGTCTTTCCAAACCTGTATGACTTACTTTCTTCTGTAAAACACAAAAGATATTTTGTAGAATGTTACCAAACCATTTTGGTTACCCTTGAATGCCCAGATGCTGCGCAATTAGGCTTATTTAATATATCATGATGAGTCTCGAGTTCAGTATTTACACTAAATCTGCACAGATTTGGCTTACATGAACTTCCTCAAGAAATTAATTAGTAAACGTAATTTACCCGCCAAATTGGCTAGTGATTTGACAGCGTTCCCCGCCACAGCTGATTTTTACCCGCATTTGGCGGGTTGGCGGGTGTTAATTTCAAACCCTGCTTATCATATATTTACAAATTAAATAATATAGCATTTCCTGGTATATTACAATAAGATGATATAATAACGATATATTATACATTAAGGCAAGACACTACAGGCAAAACCATTGAGTTTTCAGGCACTGGTCAATTTTGAGATTTTGGGTTCTATTTTGGTTCTATATCTTGTCTTTAAAAAAAAAAAAAGACAAGTGGAAACAAAACATACAAAATACACATTTAAGTGTTTTTTTTTAATTACATTTTATCTATTTGTATTTGTAGATTTCAATTACAATAAATATATTGGTAACACTTTGCAATAAGGTTCCTATAGTTAATGTATTAACTAATATGAACAAACAATGAATACTACATTTATTACAGTATTTGTTAATCTTTGTGAATCTTAGTTAATAAAAATACAGTCATTCATGTTAATTCACAGTGCATTAAATGATGTTAACAAGCACAACTTTTGATTTTAATAATGCATAAGTAAATGTTGAAATTAGCATGAACTAAAATTAATAAATGCTGCAGAAGTATTGTTCATTTTTAGTTCATGTTAACTAAAGTAGTTAACTAATGAACCTTATTGTAAAGTGTTACCAATATATTTAAAGTGGGGTTTTTTTCCCCCGAAAATGAGCATTAAACGTTATGGCTATATCCTGATTATATCATTCGCATGATTTATGTAGCATTTTATTCCCCAAAATATATATTTTTCTTGCTGTTGACAGTATTTTCTGATTTATGGAGTGATAAAAATAAATATCCAATATCCCTTCTGTAAAAACCTTTAACTTTAATATATCAACAAAATAAAACAAGAATTTTATACCTGACTTTATCCAATGTTCAGGTTTCTTTTTTCTGGATATGTATGTAAATTATAATTAGACAAAGACTTATTTGCATAATTATTTAAACATAATATTTCTGAAAACTTAATATAAAATACAGTTGTTTTAATGTGCTGTGATTAATCAACTGGTGAAAGTATGGTGATATTTTTTTACCCTATTCACTTGTAGTATATTGCCCTAAAAGAGGCAGAAGGGGGTTTGTTTGTCCATTTAGTGATATTATAAAATTGTTTTCACCAAAAAATATTATTTAAAGTAGTAGTAAATGTGTGTATAAAACATTTTCTTTTAATTCTTTTCCATAGTATTCACTTTCATTCACTGTCAGTGTGTCTCCATAGCAACAGCTCTGAGCAAATCAAATTTAAAGAGAAGCCCACTCTCACCAGCTAGTGTCTTAATATTACTGTAAATCTTTTCTTAGTCTGGCATTGATCATTTCCTTGTCACATTTCTAATCTTTTGATTAAATATGTAAATTTTAATATAAAGCAGTTGCTGATATTTGCAAACCATCAATAATGTGTTATATCAGAATAGCATTAGTCATTTAACATATCATGCATTTCTATTCTGCATGCTATATCTGCTTCTCCTTGTCCAGTCCGTGTTTTCTGATATGGACTCAGCCCGAAAGGGCATAGCAGTGCCTGTGACTCAGGAGGTCAGAACTCAATAAATCACATTTGACTTATGACCTGCATTTCAGGGAGGAATGACAGATCAATGACCCCATCGATGGCACTGACCAACACCTCTGCTATTGCACCACTCCTCCTTCACACGCTGAGTTTGATTAGAGTGGAAAAGATATTTGAGTTGAATTAGGACAGGAGCTGTTGTCGCAACCTACAACCACGTTCCAGTTGTGGCCACAATCAAGTCAATATTATGTGTATAGCATTTCACAATCCATATAGTCTCAAAGTCCAAATTGTGCATTACTAAAATTACTTTATTAACAAATTTCAATGTTAACAATATCACACTGCATTATGGGATAATAACGTCAATAGTTGTGTTTTGTGTGGTCACCATTACAGATTAGTGTACCCTTTGGCTGGAAACAATTATTATTGTTTTTTGTTAAAACAATAATTTTGTCTCATCAGTTGTGATGGCTGAATAGTTTTACATGGAATATAGGCTGGGTTCAGTGTTTAGTTCAGTGAAATAATATTATCTTTTATTAACAAGAAAGGGGGCATCATTGGTGGCAATCAGTTTAGCAATACACTGAAAAAAAATCATTACAAAACAAGTTATTAAAAGAGCTCAATTAAAGGTATCTGTAACGAGGGAGGCGTGACGACAAAGTGGGGATCCAAATGCAAGGCTTTAATAAGAGCGTAGTCAAACAGGCGTGGTCAAAAACAGCAAACAACGATGGCAGTGGCAAGGCAAAAGAGTAATCCAGATAATCAGGCAATGGTCAGGGCAGGCAGCAAAACAATCATAAACAAGAAAACAGTCCAGGGATCAAAACACGAAGGCAAGGAACCAGAGAAACTTAGAAACCACGGAAGAGCTATACAACATTCAATCACCAGCGATGACAGAGAGTGTGAGTGCTATTCTTAAAGTCCTACTAATGTGAGACAGCTGTGAACTGATGATGAGATCTGATGAGAGAGACAGGTGATGCACTTGATGAGTCCGGGCAAAGGATTATGGGAAATGGAGTCCTGAGTGAATGGCAAGGTACAGAATGGAGTGCCCTCTAGAGGAGCTCATGGGCACTCCAGCTGGAGATCATGACAGTAACAATTTATTTTAATGTGCCATTATTATACGTTACATGTGCTGTATTTAATATAGAACTATACTATACTATACTACAGTGTATTATACCTAATTACAAGCAACTCTAAACCAAATGCTAATACTATAATAAGTGCATGTTGTTAATTTATATTAACTTGTACTAATAAGTAATTATTGTGTAATTACAGTGTAACAATGTCACGAACCAATACAGCAAATATAAATAAAATGCAACCAGATTAATGCAGCAGTGCATTTTAGGAACCTAATCTCCATTGTACTCTATTACAGGTAAACTATATAAGAAATTCCTGTATTTGTCTCCATCCAAACACCACAGAAACCTCATTGACAAGCTTCTGTACAACTCCTGCCCTTTATTTGTTTGATAATGCTTTCAGATACCAATAGGTGTGCAGTACTGTCAGCTCCTATTAATACATTTCTCATGTTTAAATCAAAATGTCAATGACCAATTTCATCCACAACCCAAGTAATTTTTAGGTCTGCAGGAACAAGCCTATTGCAAATTCACAAGACCATGTGCTACCATCTCTAAATGTTTTTCTTTATGGAAAATCAGTTGGATAACCAATAAAAATTCTACCTATTTTTTAGACATTTTACCCATAATGCCTCTCAAAAATGTTTATAGTGCAAAGTGCTTACCTCTCCTGTGGTGAACTGTGGTTTCAGAATTACAATCTGACAGATGATTGTGTATTGAGATTATTGTGAGGTTAGATGGATTGAATAAACAGTTATGTTTTGTTGTAATCCTGGTAAACCAGGCTTCAGTCTTATAGCTCTGTGGAGATGAGAGCTGTCACTCAATCCCATAATCCCCTGCTCTCCTCCGTACCCGCTGATCCTCTCCTTAATGCAGCTAATTTCCTTTTTCTCTGTATGTGCGTATTGAGAAGTTTGTACAGACACGGCCATATTTGAATGAAGGAGACCAAGAAAACAAGAAAACAAGAAAGAGAAATATAAACAGGTTAAATGCTGCCACATACAGCACATTTACCAAATTTTTAACATAATACAAAATGAGTGTTCCCATACGGCAAAAAAATAAATAAAAAGTCTGGCCAAAATCTAATTTAAATATACAATAAATATGTTGTAAACAGTGAAGCACAATGAAATATATATTTTTGAAAGTGAAAATATATTTAGCTTCAAACTTCTTATACCAAAATATATTATAAAATGTATTTCAGAGGCAAGAAACTACATACAGACATCTTAAAGTATCCTACATTTAGGCAAACTATATTTTTTAAAATCTATAAATTTTTTTATGCATTAAAAATATACAAAAAATGGCAACAAACAAACATTTTGAAACATATTTTAGTAAATACATTTTATGTCCATTTTTGAATATTTAAATATACATACTGTGTGTATATATATATATATATATATATATATATATATAT
>NW_015638057.1:0-722 GCF_001515625.1 Sinocyclocheilus rhinocerous | reverse complement strand
CCAAACGAACTCTGGTACGGTTCGTTTAAGGTGTGAACATGACCCAACCTCGATCCGACCCAATTACAGAAAGCACTGCGCCTTTTTTGATTTTGTTATATTATCCTGCTTGTAAAGAGCCAATAAACCTTATAAACACATCTTTCCCCCATCAGTAGCTGCCATAAACAATTACAGCCCTTACCTCAGATATGGATGAGAAGTGTAATATGAGGTCCAGGATCCACAGCACAACGTCCTGGTCAGCTCAGCAGAGTTCGTTCCTCTATGAGGCTCGCATTGGAGATTTATGAACTAAATTCAGATAATGAGTTACTCTTAATAAATTACTCAGAGACTTGTTTAAAAAAAAATTTGTCGAATCACCATATACAAATGGTTTCGCTTTATTAAAAATAATAACTCATAAGCAAATAACAAGAAAGTAACAGCGTGTAATCTTCACCCGATTTTCGGCCTCGCAAAATCATAAAGCACTGGATTATATAGAAGAGGGCGTATACAAAATTCCTCTCCTGCAAAGCATCTAGTAAATCTTTCTATTGGATAAATGCAAGTCACACAAAACACTTGGTCACACCCCTTGGTTCAGCGGGTTGCAATACCATTACATCATCACATCAAGTACAGCATACACACACGTACATCTCCAAAAATATATGCGAAAAAGTTCAAACAGTTTACCTCCTATACGCTAACACAGGATGTCTGACCTTTTGTGC
>NW_015638056.1:716-804 GCF_001515625.1 Sinocyclocheilus rhinocerous | reverse complement strand
CGACCGAATCCAACTCCATACCGAGAAAAGAGATCCTCTGCGTCGCCAGCGAGACGGGCTGGGTAGCGCTGACCAAGGGCCCAGAAAC
>NW_015638056.1:0-143 GCF_001515625.1 Sinocyclocheilus rhinocerous | reverse complement strand
ACGCCCGGCTCCACGACGCCGCTTTGCTGAAGGCTGCTGCGGATGTGGCGCGGGACCGGGGGCGGACGCGGGGACCCTGCAGCCGGTGGACGTGTGGAGGTCAGGATGTGTCGGATCGCCTCAGTCTGCTTCTGGGCAGCCGA
>NW_015638055.1:0-550 GCF_001515625.1 Sinocyclocheilus rhinocerous | reverse complement strand
GCAGCACTACTTTTTTATACTGTAAGCTAAAACAAATATAAAAACCAGATATTTTTAAGTGCACATCATGACTTTTAACAAGCATCTCATATTCTGGCATTTGTGCAAAAGAATCAACAATCATTGGTTTATTGATATTGTCTGATATGTATGTAGTGTAATTAGTACAGTTTAAAGGTTTAAAATTATTCTGGCAACAAAATATCTTTAAATTCACAATAACTTACCATCACAATTACCATTACCAACTTATTTTTATATATCTACGTGGTTACATAAAGAACAACTTACCACACTGTGCTGCCACTTAAAAGTCCAGGCATAGATTTAAACTCTCAAACTATGATCTTATCCTTTCCTTTCATTTAGTCATCTGGTCAAAGGTGACTCTTGTCTCTTTCTCGTCTTGTTCTCCCTCTAGTGGTGCAGAGCATCATCATCATCATCTCAGGTGAGTCTCAAAGCAGTTGTGTTGTTTGTAGCTCAACACAAACAGTAAGAATTCAAATTAAACTAGCTTTCAGGATAAGTGTATGCTGTGTAATAAGGC
>NW_015638054.1:0-841 GCF_001515625.1 Sinocyclocheilus rhinocerous | reverse complement strand
TTATCTATATTCCTATTTTAACAACCATGTGCTTTTCATTTTGATTGATTCTTTTGAACTAAATTTAAACTTGGTATTTTGGCGATATAAAAAAGCAAGTAAATTCAATTGACTGAGTTCCGATTCGATTCAAATTAGTGAATTGTTGTGTTCCTAATTGTAACTAACCAGTTTTTTTTTTTAAAGTAAAGCACAAGATCCTTTGATTTATTTCTAAACAGAATTTATAGGACTGTCATATACTCTTTATTTTAATAGAACAGCTAAACCGTTCAACTCAATTCAATGCACAACAATTCAGTATTTTTAAAATACAGATTCTCAACGTTTCACCTATATATGAATGTAAGGAGAGAAGAAGTCAACTAAACTCTTTCCCACAGATCATGGCGATGCTCAGCCATTTGATGGACCACAAGGCACTTTGGCTCATGCTTTTGCTCCTTCTCCTTCTCCTGGAATCGGTGGAGATGCACATTTCGATGATGATGAGCTTTTTACCTTGGGCTCATCAAAAGGTGATCTTTCTCTTTCTTTCTTTCTTTCTTTCTTTCTCTCTCTTTTTTTTTTGGCTGTAATATTTTTCAAAGTTTCAACTTTGACCACTTTGATTTCAAGTAAACATCTAAAGCAGCAATTGATCTTTTTAATTTGTGTTAATTTTGACAGTAAATTTTGATTTAGTTTTAGTCATAGTGTTTTGACTAAAATGCCATTTAGTTTTAGTCATATTTTAGTAATCGGAATTGTTTTTAGTTTTAGTCTACTAAATATCATAAGATTTTAGTAGACTAACTCTGCAGTAAATTTAGTCGGCTAAAATCTAATGGGTTTAGTTACA
>NW_015638053.1:904-1259 GCF_001515625.1 Sinocyclocheilus rhinocerous | reverse complement strand
AGACGGAGCTCTAGCCTCCGAAATTGTGTTTAAGACTCGCTCTGGCAGGGACGAAGTCTCCTGTCGAGCGGCCAGAGGTGCAGGGCCATAGGTCGGGCCGAGGATGCCATAATGTCCCGTTCGAGAGAGAAGGAAGATCCTGTCTCAGTGGAACAGGCCAAGGGGCCGCTAACAGTAGCTGAGTCAGCTCCGATAGCCACAGCTGGTTCATCTAAAGGGGGGCCACCAGGAGAACCCTGTGTTCTTGCTCCCTCACTCACCTGATTACCAATGGGATCAGAGCGATCGGGGGGAAAGCATAGAGAAGGAGGTTGGGCCAATCGTGGGCCAACGCGTCCCTGGTCTTTGAGAAATA
>NW_015638053.1:0-475 GCF_001515625.1 Sinocyclocheilus rhinocerous | reverse complement strand
AGGACTGGCAGGAAGAACTGACAGGCTCGACATACTGCTAGCATTTCCAGGCAGTTGATGTGGAAGCCTTTTTCCGCCTTCGACCGGTCTGTCGTGACAACTGTCCTTCTGTGAACCATCCCCATGGCCACGCCCTGTTCCATCCAACGGGAGTTCTTCCAGGGGGTCAGGGCCGATACACAGGCCTGACTCACCCTGATATGCAGGTGTCCGTGACGCCACGTATGCGATGGAACCCGTGGTTTCAACCAGCGCTGAAGGGGGCGCATACGCAGCAGACCCAACTGTAGCACTGGAGATGCTGCTGCCATGAGGCCCAGCATCCTTTGAAACGCTTTGAGAGGGCGAGCGGTACCGATCTTGAAGGAGGTCGCCAGCCTCCGTATGGCCAGACCTCGTTCTGGCGTGACTACAGCTTTCATTTGGGCTAAGTCGAAAATTGTTCCCAGGAACGAAATTCGCTGGCTGGGAAGCA
>NW_015638052.1:146008-153575 GCF_001515625.1 Sinocyclocheilus rhinocerous | reverse complement strand
CGCTGTACAAATAAACTTGAATTGAATTGAATTGAATTGAATATACTGTATATAAAATTGTATGTAAATGTAGTATTAAATCTGAGTGGCAAATTTGATAGTCAGAATCATGATTAGCATTATGAATGAGTTTAATCCCATCATCATTATGATTGTAGGCTTATACTGAAGACCCAGAATCCTCTCTGCTCTGATCACTGGCTCTATTCCCTTCACTGCTCCACCTGTGAATAAAACAAATTCATAATTTTTATTAACACTAAACCAACAATAACCATTCAAAATATCATTCCTGTACATGGATGTTTCTAAAAATGTTGCATTATTTAGTTTTAAAGCCTGAACCTCTTCCAACTTATAAAATAAATGCATACGTGTATAAATCCATTAGAATTAGTAATAGCTGTAGTTTTGTGCAAATGTGTGCATATAAGAAAAAAAATCCCTGTTTTGACCCTGTTCTTAAAGCTTTAAAACGGCTTTAAAAAAAAATTTTTTTTTTTTGAGAACATAGTTCATATTTGAATATTTAAGTTTTTGGTTACAAACATCATATCACATATAGTCAGACCAAAATTTATTCAGACATCTTCAACATTTCTCACATTATCACAGTTTATTTGCTATAGTTTAAAAAAAATTGTAATAAAATAAAAAAAGAACTATGTCAAAACTGTGTCAGAACAAATTCATCCTGATAATGTCAGATAACTTTGTTAGAAAGGTATGTAACAAAACGGTTTGGTTTGACTGTATATTCATTTAACCAATTATTCCATTCCTTTTTTACTCACAATTTGTACAGTGTCCCAACTTTTTTGGAATTGGGTTTGTACTATAGTGAGGCCCTCCTGTGGATCCTCACCTGATAATGACACTCCTGTTCAGTTCATAGGTTGTGTCTATTCACAGTCTGTGCTGTTAAGAGGAATCAGAAGAGAAAATAAGCAGTGTTCATTTCATTTAAAAATTATTCAAGTATTTTAAACTGTAATGATTCACTGATACAATTAATAAAGCAGGTATTGTTGTATAAAGTTGTGGATGTGTGGTTTTGGTCTTTTGACTCCTTTGTGTTATATGTTTTTTTGGTAAAGCTTTAGAATGGTATTCTGTCATGATAACTCCCCAGGAATGACTTTACAGAAGCTACAGTAAGCTTTTGTAAGTGTTTTCTTTACAGAAAGGCAGATGAAGATCTCTTAAATATCACAAAGTGATGTTTACTCACCTCAGTTTACAAGTTGAGTTTTGTAGCACATCAATGAGCTGCTGCTTTGAGTCTCCAATGTTATTGTTACTCAGATCAAGCTCTTTTAGAAACTGCAGTGCTTTTGTGTTTGTCAAAGACTGAGTTAAAGAAGAAACATCTGTAATGCCACAGCAGATTAGACTAGAAAGAGATAAACAAAGATGGCTCACAAAACAACTTATAATAAACAACTGTAATCAAATATAATATGAACTCAGGCTCTGGTTTTATCTGTGATTTTAAGCATCATGATGGGTCTCACCTCAATCTCTCCAGTTTACAGTGTGAATCCTTCAGTACGTCACATAAACGATTCACTCCTGTGTTTTTTAGTTCATTCCAGCTGAGGTCCAGTTCTCTCAGGTGTGAAAGGTTTGAACACAGAGCTGAAGTCAGGATGAGACACTGTTTCTCTGTAATACTGCAGTTACACAGCCTAAAGACAAAAATAGAAAAGACAATGTCTCAATCTTACACTTAACTCACAATTTAAAGTAAATACAAGTACTTAATAAAAGTAAATACATTTAGTGAAACCATTAGTGCAGTATACATTTAATACTATTAGAAAATGTATTTCCATTCATGTTACACTGTTTTTAGTCTCTTGTCACCTGTCTTCTTTAGTGGCAAAGATTTATCAGAATTTAGAATTCAGCTTATGAAAAAATACTATAGCTACAAAGTTTCAAATGCTTCAGTTTAACCCTCTTTCTACTGATACACATCCTAAACCAACAGTCCATTGGATAATAGCATATTAAATGTTAATCAACACTGTAACTGCTGTACTGTATAAGGATATTTACTCTAGCTTCTCCACTTTGCATTGTGGGTTCATCAGTAGATCACTGAGGTTTTTCACTCCAGTGTCTCCTGGTTTATTCCCACTCAGGTTCAGCTCTCTCAGGTGTGATGGGTTTGATCTCAAAGCAGAAGTCAGGATAAAACACAGTTTCTCTGTAATACTGCATCCACTCAGACTGATGACAGAAGGAGAAAGAACAATTAATCAGATCCATGTTAAGTTAATGTGTGAGTTTAAATAAATCATGAGTAAACACCATCACATTTTAAGGATACTAGTTACACACAAGTAGGGGTGTGCGAAGAATATTTGTGATAATGATATTTATGACGATATAGGAAAAAAATATGGATCAACGTTTTATTGGTGATTGCAGCTGGCAGGCAGCAGCATTTATTAGTGCAAACACAATGAAGGGCATTTTCCATCCGTTCCCTTACCGAAAAGTAGTATACTTCAAGTTTATTTTAGCAAGTATACTTAAGTAAAGTTAAAGTATATTTTTAAGTATACTTTATGTAGTAAATATACAAATATCAGTGTATTAGTAGTATACTTGTAAGTGTACTATTTCAATACTCCTTGGGACTAAATTGGCCCACTTTCTAGTATATAAAAGTATACTTTTAAGTATACTTTAAGTATAACAGTTGTAAACTTTGAGTACACAACTAGTTTACATCAAAATGTTTAGTTTGTACTGCAACTATACTAAAAGTGAACTTATAGGTATACTGATAGTTTACTAATTAAATACTTGTAGTAGCATTTTTATTACACTTTGAAGTATAGTCTTAGTAAACTACTAGTTTAGTAGTTTTATACTGCAAGTATACTCGTAAGTTTTCTTTAAGTTAACTTTACATCATACTTTAAGTATACTACTATGTCCCTATTTAGGTATTAATTTGTATATATTTTGTTACATGAATATCTGAACATACAAAACATCAAAAGAACAAGGTACAAAGGTATCTGCTTGTAAACAATTTTTTTTTAACATTTTTAAACACTTGAATGTGGATAAGTTTCATAAATAAAAAATAAAGAAATAAACAACATTTTGAACAAAAAGCTGAAAAAAAGACTATGAATTGGATTCAGAATGATAATCAAAACGTAGATAAAGTCGATCAACACCCCAAAGCTTGACAGTCATTATTACCTCTTCATTGGTCGACATTTTATTCCATAATGTTACATAGTTTTGATACCGTTTTATGTCTGATGATCGTGTTAGATTACATGTGGAAGCATCTGTTGTTTCGGTTTCTTCTTCACTTGTGTTTTTTGGAAATTCTGTACAGAAGATGTGTACATGGGCCCACATGAAAAGGATCAGAAGCTGAACAGATGGAACAACAGAGCAAAGTTTGTGCGAAAAGACTGACTGCCAGCAGAAGATTGGCAAGGATTTTCCAAAAAGCAGACATTTACGAAAATTGCGTGTATCTTTATTGCACGCATTATATTGAAGACTCATAATCCACCTCATTTAAAAAAAATACAAAGTAAGCAAGTTAATACACACATTTTTGCTGAAATTCATTGTGCTGTTGTTAACAGGCATGGAGCTACTCAAAGAGGATATCAAACTCCAGAGAGAGACAGACAGAGGAGAGAAGAGCACAGGAGAGCAAAGAGAGAATGGAGGGACTGTTTTCTCTTCTTGAGAGAATGCTTAACAAATACATTATTGGCCATTCTCTATTAGGCAAGAGAAAGCAGTGGAAAAAATGGGACACATTATAGTTTTTCAATATCTTTTTTTAAATGTCACATTGTCAATGAAACAACCTAATTTCTGTAGTTTATTTTTGTGATGCAAGTTAAAAATGAAATGAATACATTGTATACATTATTCCTTTTTGTAGTGTAATTTATTTGTAAATGATCCTGAGTACTTTCTGTACAATTTGTATTTTTGTTTTGCATATTCACATGTGTAAATAAAAGAGAATTATTGTACATTCATTTTTTTAAATGCAGCTTATACTTTTCACAAAACATTCTTTTATATGTTTATTTTTTTGTCTTGTAAATAATTTTTTCCCAAACAAAGTGGTTTCGCTTTCACAACGAAGCACACAGCGTCTTCAGGACATGGCGGCAGCGGCAACAATATATTTTATGAGAACAATATATTTTATGAGAATAAAAGTTACGCCTTCTTTCTTTGCGTGAACATTTGGGCGGCGTTATGCAAATCTTCCCACATAGTGACGTAGATATGTGGGGGCGTGTTCGAACGAGCCGTTTTAGGTAGGTGTGGCTAACTCTTAACTTTTATAAAGAATATCTCTTTGGATTTGAGACTTTAGTCTTTGCAACTTTACAGATCTTCTTTATGCACCAAGAGCTTGTAACACTCCAAAGAGAAAGGAAAAAATGAAATCGCATCATATGACCCCTTTAATATTAAAACATTAATTCTGAACATAATTGCGGTCCTGGTTTGTTTGGACTATTTAAATTCAAAGTGATGAAAAAGTGAAATGAGAATTGAAATAAAGAACTGAAAAATATTGACCAGTCACAAACAAATTTAACTTTTTTCCCCCTGATGTTGTATGCTTAATGCATATAAAGGGCTTCTTTTCTTGCTAACATGAATCACATGATATGTCTTCCCTCAAAACAGCTTTACTGTGGAATAAAAACAGTCAAACAAAGAATTTTTTTTTCTCTCTTGCAAGATAAAACATTGATTCCACTGTATGCTCTTGAGGCTCTAGCAGCTCAGTTTCTGAGTCAAAGTGAAACCTGCTGCGGTCTGAGTTTAATTCAGGCCAGTTAAGAGCCAGAATAACCCAAATGAATGTGGCTTCTGTTGAGTGGACAAACGTCTTGCTCCTATTTACTATTGCATGTGTGCGGTTGACATTATTTTCCTTTAAGTCAGATTTCCACTCTACACAAAGATTCATAGTATAATGAATTACTCAACAGTGATACTTCACACCAGATTATTAATTATTTTGCAACAGTTTAATTGATTTTGTTCCCATACAGCGTGGGATAATAGAATATTATAAATCTAAATAAAATAATACACATTAAAAAGGATCTCTTCAAATCACTATACATATAGGCCTACATAAAAATAATAAAATATTAGCAAATTAAGCATTGCTTGGAAATAAAATATTGCTTCAGAATATACAGATGTCTTTGAATGGTCATCAGTTTAACAAAATCTTACTTGCACGGTAAGAACATTATGGTGGTGTTTGTTATTCATTCATTACATAGCAGACAAACTGCAAACATGCTAAATGCATATAAACTAAATAATGAGAACCTAAAATTCTGTATAATTTTCACTTAATAACACACAAAAGTTTAGATTTTAGAAGTGTCTAAATAGTCACAATCAACGGATTGAAGTTGGCAATTCTGACTAAATCGGAGGCAGATCGATATCCGTAACCACCTTCTGTACTACATATCCCACAATTAAAGTTGGATGCAATTACGAAGTCAACTAGATTGAAAAGTTTGTAGACAAACTTTAAGCTGGCTTGAAAAAGCCTAGCTAGAAAGTTTGAAAAAGTACGAAAAGCTTGCAGTCTGAAAGTTTTCAGTTTGAAGTAGTTTGAAAGTTAAAATAGTTTTAAAGATTAAAGTTTGAATATTTTCAAGGATAACAAAAAACAGATAGGTATAAAACATATTGCTAGGGTACCTGGGGTGGTTGTTAGGCTGTTTCTAGCATGACTAGCGTGTTGCTAACATGTTTTTAGCATGATTAGCATGTTACTAGCATGATGCTAGCATGATTAGCATGTTTCTAGCATGATTAACATGTTGCTAGCACAATTAGCATGTTACTAGCATGTTGCTAGCATGATTAGCAAGTTACTAGCATGTTTCTAGCATGATTAGCACGTTACTAGCATGTTGTTAGCATGTTTCTATGCTAATCCAGCTAAAACCAGTTGATTCGGTAAAAAGAAAAACAGCTAAAAAACAGCTAAAACCAGGCTGGCCTGCTAAAAAAGTGGCCAGAACCACTTTAAAACCAGCTTGGGAGACCAGCCAAAGCAGTCAATCAGCTTAGGCTGGTTTTAGCTGTATTTTCAGTAGGGAGTTGTTAAGCTTTGCTATAGCACTAGACAGCTTCTAGGAGGAGATACATTTTAAAATTTGGTCTCAGAAGAAAAAGTTTAAATAGGATTTCAGTAAGTTGGCTTTTTCAAGTCAACTTAATTAGAATGTATGCACTAGCCTATGTCAAACCTTTATAACGAGGAGAAAAAATGTCAACCCGTTTTACAAGCAGCCCAATTCCGCGAGAAAACGGTTAAGGCTAGATGGGACAGCTGTGGCTACATGCCCACATCAATTCTTGCGTAATTTTTGTCACGCTGAACAACAATAAATACTGTATTTACATTATTGTAAAGGGTGGGGGTAACGTTAGACGTTAATAAAACACAATCTTATAGGTAGCAAATTTAATTTATTGTTACTTTCCCGCCCGCTGCAGCTGTATCCCTTCTAGCCACAACCCGGCAAAAAGAAAAAAAAACCGACCCTGGCAACAACCTACTTCCGAAAGCACAACCGGACCAGCTTCTCTAAAACTCTATTGGTTGACCAGATGCATACGTCACAACGTGTTGCCGCCTGGGCGAGGTCAAGCGCGCGCACTGTCAGAGTTCTGTAGGGTTTCTATGTTGGGCTCAAAACTTTACAGCTTTAAGCAAAATTAACATATGAATTACCTTAAAATAATGACACACGAGTTTCAGTTTTCTGAGGCTTTACGAAAATGATTCGCACACTTGATTTGTTATTTTTGTTGTGTCTGGTTGGTAAGTTATACATCTATGTTTATAAAAAAAGTGTTATCATAAAGTAAGAAAATTAACATTAACGTTTAAATATTTACGTCGTTTAATTTTGTTCTGCAGGTGTGTTTGATGTCGAGTCACATGAAGTGTCAGTGATGGTAGGAGATTCTGTCACTCTGGACTCTAATGCTTCAGAAATCGAGCAGAAGAATGAGATCGAGTGGAGGTTTAATGACATTCGCATAGCTAACGTAATAATGGGCAACCCTTCATATCATGATTATGCGAGATTTAAAGACAGACTGAAGCTGGACAGAAACGGATCTCTCACAATCAAAGACACCAGAATAACAGACACCGGAGTCTATAAGTTGAGTACCATTATTAGTAATAGGGAGTCAACCAAGAGATTCAGTGTTACTGTTTATGGTGAGTAGAGTATAATATGTATAATTCATATTCATAATAGGCTACTATTCTCATAATAGTCATATTTCAGGATGGTTTTAATATTTGAATTTACAGATACATTTCAGACTGTGGTCCCACTTTATTGTTAAAACCGTTTCAACTTTTTTTATTTTATTTTATTACTTTTTTATTTATAGAGGCATCAATTGTTGCACTCTTGAATGCACATTAGTTGAACCAGCCATCTTATATATATATATATATATATATATATATATATATATGTGTGTGTGTGTAAAC
>NW_015638052.1:145712-145997 GCF_001515625.1 Sinocyclocheilus rhinocerous | reverse complement strand
CTGTCCATCTGCCATCAGTGGTTCAATCTGAATTTCATGAAGTGACGAGAATACTTTTTGTACGCAAAGAAAACAAAAATAACGACTTTATTCACCATAGCGCCATTTTGGAGGGTATCCACTGAATGAAAACTGCATACGCTCTTCTATGTCAGCCACACCACACGGATACGCTGTTTTCTTTCAAATCAAAGCGTAAATAAACATAGAAAATGTATCCGTGTGGTGCGGCTGACACAGAAGAGCGTACGCTGCTTGCGTTCAGTGGATATTCTCCAAAATGGC
>NW_015638052.1:130739-145702 GCF_001515625.1 Sinocyclocheilus rhinocerous | reverse complement strand
ATGTCTTTCATACTTTTCTGGGCCTTGACAGTGTAATTTACTTAGCAGTCAATGGGACAGTCACAAGCCTCCAAGTTTTCAAACAAAATATCTTAAATTGTGTTCCGAAGATGAACTAAGCTTTTACGGGTTTGGTACGACATGGGGGTAAGTGATTAATGACAACATTTTCATTTTGGGGTGGAGTAACCCTTTAAAATCAGTAAATGCACTGACAGTACACTATTTTTGATAATACATTATTTGAGAATGATCATGTCCATGCTCCTCCTTTGATGCTACTGATGCTTTATCTCGCTGTCTTTGTCTACAAAGGAGTTAACATGATCATTTCAACACTTTTCAAATGCTTTTGTTTTCCATGTTTTAAAATAATTTTAAATCCCATATTTTCAATGTACTTTTGTATGGAGCTCCCAAAGGGATATAATAGTGGAAAATTAGTGGTGGAAAAACTATGGCATGGGACGAAAAAATGCTTCTGTGTTCTCTCTCAAAAATTTTGCGTTCCCTCACTAAACTTTTGCATTCCCCCGAGAAACTTTGCACAAACATTTTGTGAGCAAATACAGAAATTCTTGGGGGAACACAAAAATGTTTTTTGGAGGAAAGCAAAACACAAATGCATTGACGTTGTTTTTCCTCTCATTTAATTTTTTTCCCTTCATGTCCCTTTAGGGGCTCTGTCATTTTGAAACTCACTGTAAACATAAAAATAATAATAATATTTGTCAAACTACCAAAAAAAGTAAAAAAGAATCAAATTTCTATACAAAAATTTGTCAAACTACCAAAAAAAATAAATAAAATAAAAAACTTATCTGTTTGCAGATAATGAATGAGTTTGAATGACAAGCATCAACTTTATAATAAATTAAAGCACCTTTCCACCTTTCAATAAAATGAAAGTCTTAACTCCTTTTCACAGTGCAAAATGGTTGATTTTCAAACTCTATTAATGTGTACTGACTATGAACTACTGCTATTGGTCATCTCTGTTCAATTGCTGCATCGTATCACACTCTGTATTTGTTTCACCACCTATAATAAAACAAAGAAAAGAATCACAAGAGTTACAAGGAGACAGATACGCAAATAGTGCTGATCTACATGTAATGTTAATGCTACAGCTACACAAACCCAAAGAAACTTACAAAAAAGGCTGCAAAATAAACACTGACAATTATCTTATGTTTCATTTCCTTTTTGGGTGTTTTTATGTAAGAGATATATATATATATATTTTTTTTTTTTTACATTTTCTAACAGGTGAACTCAAATGGTTAATTAACTTCAAAGGAGATGTGCGCAGTGTTTTGATGTTAAAATACTTATCCCAGTTCAATATGCAGAGATGAATATAAGAAATAAGCTGTTGATAGGTTAATTTCTGAAACTCTGGCTCTGTGACTAATGAAGCATTGACCTGTTTGTTTACGCATTTAATGCTGAGTCAGAACAGATGGAATCCAATTGAAAAAAACTGCTCATTAATTTACCACCTGAGTCAAGAAATCTCTAGCTTCCCCCTACACTCTTAAAAATAAAGGTGCTTCAAAAGGTTCTTCAAGCGATGCCATAGAAGAACCATTTTTGGTTCCACAAAGAACCATTCAGTCAAAGGTTCTTTAAAGAACCATTCAGTCAAAGGTTCTTTAAAGAACCATCTCTTTCTTACCTTTTTATAATCTGAAGAACCTTCTTTCGCCACAAAGAACCTTTTGTGAAACAGAAAGGTTCTTCAGAAGAACCTTCTTTCGCCACAAAGAACCTTTTGTGAAACAGAAAGGTTCTTCAGATGTTAAAGGTTCTTTATGGAACCATTTAGACAAAAAGGTTCTTCTATGGCATCGTGAAGCACCTTTATTTTTAAGAGTGTATTAACCAAACATTTTCAGGTGTCAGGTTGACATTCAATTTCATGCTTGAATTACACTCATTTTACTTACTCTTTTTGCATGGCCAACATACTTCAAACCAACCCATCTTGATCCCAATACAGATTCCGATTACGATCACGACTAAGATCACAACAATGACTGCCAACACTGGACCAGCTGTCTGCCACTGTGAACTCGGGGGGAGCTCTGTAATAGATCAGCAAAGATTCCTGCTATTGAAGACATATGTTGACAGAGGCAGATCGACATTTTAATTGATTCCTAATGCCTATATATGCATGAACATTTATATGAGGCTTTTCGTAAGACTGCAGTACCCGGTCATATCTCTGCCAGTGATCACTAGTGAAATCTAGTGAAAATCGTGCTCATTTCAAAGTACTCTAATGTCACCATTGTTGATGATTGTTGATTTGATAATACACATCCAACTCAAAGTTGTCCATCCTCCAGGGGTAGACTGACGCACAAAGGACTCCTTCATTGTGTCGAATTGAAATATCCTGACATTTTTTGTAATAGTTCACCCAAAAATGTAAATTATGTAATCATTTTCTCAACCTCTTGTCATTCTAAACCTATAAGACTTACTTTCTTCTGGCAAACAAAAAGAAGCTCAAATGTTCTTTTATGTTCCACAGAAGAAGGGAAGTAATACCTAGTTGGAATGACATGAGGGTGCATAAATAATGACAGGCATTTCATGTTTTAGGTGAAATATCCTGTAAGCTAGCAACTGCCATTTACACCTTAATAATAATAATGCTGAAAAATTGTGATTGCACTGTTGACTGTACAATTAACAATACATTTTTGTCTGCATTAATACAAAATAAGGTGTGAATCTGAGCATTTAAACTGTTCTCTGTATGGTAGGGTAAACATAAAAATATGATAATTTGATAATTGTAGAACCCAACAGATTCATAAAAAAAGCAATACATGATAGAAAAGTTTGAGCCACTCACCACTAACTGCAATATGGAATTTCCTGTGTAAGATCACGCTGCTGTTGTTGATCTCCAGATCATAGTCTCCAGTGTGTTCAGTTTGGATGTTTCTGATGGTGAGGTCTCCAGTATGATCATTCAGTTTGATCATGTTTTCCCATCTAGCATCAGTAGTGCCATTTAATCCATTAACTTGCTCGAGACCATCGACGGTTCCGAGGTTTGTAAGTTTGCATTTACTGAATGATTTTACTATCAAAGTCTTAATTAATATAGACTTACAATATGTCATTCGACAGTTTAAAGGCTCAGGATTCTAAATCTATGATCGTGATATTATAACAATAATATCGTTTTCATTTGTATTAGGAGTTCGTATAAATACACGCAACATTGAAATGAGGAGTTCTGAACTGTTTTTGTCCAGTGACGATGACAGATAAATTCAATCATGCAAACATCGGTGTAGTATTCATGATAACTATCCGAAACCAAAAATCAGTTAGAGTTTTAGTTTAAAATTTAGAAATTTAAGACTAATAATGATGTGACATTTGTTTTGATTAAGTAATATTTCTCGAGGGAGAATTACATTTCTTTTTTATTGTACATTAAATTTTGCACATTAAAGGTTGTTTCAGTAATAGAACCCTATGTTATCATATTTGTTAGAGTCTTACGAACAGAATAACCCTGTCCTCAGCGTTTTTTCTGCAGCACTGATTGGTCAGAGATTCAAAACACTCTAACAGTGTAACCTCCAAAAATGCCCAACCCAATCTTCACTGTGCACAGTCAGTCAATGTAACGCTTGTTCAATTTTTGATGGGTGTAAAATGCAGCCAACAAATGATTACAGAGAATTATATGGATTGTTTAGATTCTTCAGTTAGCCATATGCAGATTTTTAAGCATAGAATTTGTCATTGAGAATCTTAATGTTTTTATTCTTACTGAATTTACCTTGTGTAATTCATAGGCCACTGGCATCATGAAAAAATATTAAATTTTAGTAACTGTATTCGAACAGGTTTTTCACGCACTCCCCTCATCTTCCATTGGTTAGTAAAACATTTAGTCCTGCCCTAATCTCACTCCGATGGTTGAGTCAATGTTGCTTTGTCAAGCTGATTGTGATGCTCAAACTGGTTTTGAGAACAGCGTAGTCATTTTTTTTCCCTTTTTCAGTAATATCTACGAATGTCTCACTTAGACATGACTCTGCTTATTAAACTGGGAGATTAAAAAAAGATAATTTAACACTGAGAACACATCACTTTTAATTCTTAAAGTCAATGTGAAACAAATTTTGCAACCCATTTTATTGCAACTGATTTTTATCCAATTTGGTGCATTGCTAAGTGAAATAGGATATCCAATGAGGGGAAAAAATGAGACACGACCTGATTTTATACATCAGAATTGATTAGATGGTAAAAAGTGGGTGTTCCATGTGAGAATTTGAGCCTGAACTGAATGTGAGCTTAAAATACTTGTATTAAGTGCACTTCTTAAAAGTTGCATTCTTCAAGAAGAAAAGCTTAGATTAACCTAATTTTCAGTGGCTCCATCTTCTAATTTGATTTATAACTTGGTCAGAATTGTGGCTTTGATTTCATTGCTTTTTAAGTTGCTCTGACATATTTTCATTTATTTATTCCTAAATATCTTTCATGTAAATAAATTAACTATTACTTGTCAAAATATTTAAGCTTCTCTTAATTTATGTCTACATTGCAATAATAATTTTGGATACTTGAGCAACAAACTCTTAACTATCATCTTTCTAAAGAGCCCTCAGTTTTGCCTGTAGCCCAGAGGGTTCATGAACTGTGACTGTTTTAGTTTGTGTAGGTCAGGTTTGGGTTTGAGCTCAACTAGCGGGGGCGACTGTTAACTGGTTAAGCGAGCGATGAGGGTGCCTTGATCTCCAAACTTCCACAGTATCTGATCATCTCCCTGTATTTTAGTAACACCAGTCTGTAGAGTGACAGAATCTCCCTCCATCAGCGACACTGACTGCACATCATCTGTCACAGCAACAAACACATGAACAATTTTTGGAAAGAGATTAAGTTCAAATTGCTTCGAGTAATTTCCACACTTGTACTTGTATATACTAATTGGTGAACATTACCATACTGCGTGGCTGGATTGCACTGAGTCTATTAACTCTCTCGTCCTATACCTATTCATCTTTTGGACTGGCTTTTCATACATATGTAATGTGAAAAGTTACAATTACCTGAACTGAAAATTGTTATAAAATAAATCTCTGAAATCTTATTTAGAATGTATTTCTGGTGTTAAAGTTAGTTTTAAAGTTCTATTCTACCCGATAATATTATTTGTATTACAATTTGTCTATTACAAGTTTTGCTCAGAATAAGCACACTGTACTCTGAATGTCTTTGCCATTTGCTGTTTTTATTTTTAACTATTTATTTTACAGATGAAAAATCCAAATCAATCTATAAAGGTGACACCTGATCATTTTGCAGTACCTAAGCTGTTCTCAAACAATTACAGGTGCACTAAGCGATTCCCGAGAAACACTGAATATAGTCTTGAATGAACGGAATGAATTAATTGACGCCTTCATTGCTCCTTCCCCAAAATGCACAAACGCGTAATGAGAGTGTGGATGTCTCTTTAACATGAATTGTAAAAATGAACGTGTATACAAGCAAGAGTCTGTACACATCACAGACAAATACTGACACACAAAACTGTCCTGTTACTATTGATAACCAGTGTTGGGCAGTAACTAGTTACAGTAATAATATTACTTTTTGCAGTAACTAGTGTAACTTATTACTAATACGATTTCAGTTACCATCCCTAAAACAGCTCCTTACTTAGTTACTTTTTATGCCTCAACCCCTACTGATTTGAAGTCCAAACAATCCAATAATTCCTAGATTTATTTTCATAATTTTCATGACTTGACAGGCACATGAAGCCACCAGTGCAGCAGGCAAGCTTGGAATATGGAAAAGCTTGCATTCAGGGGATGGAAATGTTGCAATTACATCGATTTTGTTAGGAGAAAAGATAGTTATGGCATTAGTTTACTCTAGCATTGCATGGCTTGCCCAGCCACATCTCTCTAATCTTGTATAAATTGTATTAGAAAACAAAACATTTTAATATATACTTATGTTATTTCTTTTGATAAAATGCATCATGGAATATAATCGTATATGGTTATCAGAGAAATTATAGCTACAATTAGCTTCAAGCTACACAATTAATGAGAATAATACAACACTTTTACTTAAACGTCACTATCAATCACTATCAAATGAGCGCTTGTAATAACTTCTTCTAAAATGTTACTAACAATATATTTCTGCCTCATCATCTGGCCAAAATCCACACTGGATTGCAGTCAGAATTTTGTGGGGAAGATACGCAATTACAACTTCTGTGGGGCGTGAAAGAAAAGTAATGTAACTAGTAGTGTACCCAATTACAGTTGCCAGAAATAATAATAACTAATGTAATAATATTACTTTTGAAAGTAGTAACTAGTAAAGAGTAATAAATTACATTTTCTGAGTAACGAGCCCAAAACTGTTGATAAGATTGCAACTACAGCATATCTTGGTTCTGTGAAGCATAGCAAAACCAGTGTTACTCACATATTGAGCAGAAGCTATGCAATCTCTGCATCTGTTTTCAGGCCTTCCTGCTTAGGTCTCTTCAGTGCTGCAAAGTTTCCCAATATTAACGCGCTTCCTAAAGCTTTTGCCTGATCAGAAGCCTTCTTTTTCCAGTGATATTCCCCTGACCTTTTCTCTTTTGTAATGTCTCTCACCCATCTCTCTATCTACAGTCTTTCATAAAATCTCTAGGGCTGCCACTGACTAAAGATTTTCCTAGTCGACTGTTAATCGTTCATTTAAGCCATTAGTTAATTGGTCAGGAGAGAAGTATTAAACCATAATAAGGAGCATTTCAAAGACAAATAAAGCTCTCAGTGGATGCATAAACCTCGTCACAGAGACACCGCATCACATAAACTTTTCTGAGATCAGAACGCAAACAAATTAGGCTAAATAATCTATAATGTAAATAACAGAGAAATAAACACAAGTTTGCCCAAGTTGTCGGGGAGAAGTGAGCTTTGTGTCTTGCTCACAATTTAGACAACTACTGCCGATTGGCTACAAGTGTTTTGGTGTTCAGTCCAATCCACTTTCAACACAGCTTCTCCGAAATCGCATACTGCACCTTGAATCTAGGTAATTATCAGTTTACTATTATTATAAGACAAATTACTCACCACGGACAGTAACACTGAATTTCTTCGATATCTCAGTTGTGCTCTTGATCTTTAGTTGATAAAGTCCAGTGTGTTCAGTTCTGATGTTTCTGATGGTGAGAGATCCAGTCTGTTTGTCCAGCTCCAGTCTGTCTCTGAATCTCTCATTAACATTGTCAGAGAAAATTCCAGCTGCTTCATTCATGTTAGCTATGATAGAGTTATCATCTCCAAACATCCACAGTATGGTATCATCTCTCTTTATTTCAGTAACATTAGTGTTTAAAGTGACAGAATCTCCCTCCATCACTATCACCGTCTTCACCCCATCTGCCACAGCAACAAACACATCTGTAGAACAAACAGGAGCAGTATTGCAAAGAGAAATTGTTAATATTTGTGCTGTCTATTATTATTATTCTTTTTTTTTCACAGACAAATTTACTGTATAACTAAATTTCAACCATAGCCCCTGCATGGAAGGCATAAATAGCCCTAGGCCTATTAGGCGTTATCCATTATAACTAGTAAAAGTTAAAGGGAAGAGAAAACATACTCATGCCAGAATACTGCTCTATCCTTGCCATGTTGTATTCATCACTGGTTTTGACATGACCAGATGGAGTAACTGGAAAACACAAGAGAATAAAAATAAACAAGAACTGATTTGTTTCTTTTCAAAGCTTCAGATGTCAGCTTTTGCTATAAATATGATAATGCATTATTATTGACACTTTTATACAAACATTTTTTATTTTTATTTTTTAGTATATCCTGCTAAAACAGTAAACAACAAGTTTTCACTAACAAAATTCCTGTTATTGCACCAGCACAAACAACAGTGCTGTCCATTTAAGGGAAAATGTGTTTGGATTTTACAGAAACAAGAACTGATTTGTTTCTTTTCAAAGCTTCAGATGTCAGCTTTTGCTATAAATATGATAATGCATTATTATTGACACTTTTATACAAACATTTTTTATTTTTATTTTTTAGTATATCCTGCTGAAACAGTAAACAATACGTTTTCACTAACAAAATTCCTGTTATTGCACCAGCACAAACAACAGTGCTGTACATTTAAGGGAAAATGTGTTTGGATTTTACAATGGTGACTCAACAGCACATAGCAGAAAGAAGAAAAATATGTCATATTACATTAAGCCTAAACATAAAACCACCTTTAAAACATAAAAAAATGTATATATGCATGTCTCAAACTTGAATAGGCTAATGCAGGGGTGCCCAAACTCGGTCCTGGAGGGCCAGTGTCCTGCAGAGTTTAGCTCCAGCTTGCCTCAACACACCTGCTGGGAAGTTTCTAGTATGCCTAGTAAGAGCTTGATTAGCTGGTTCAGGTGTGTTTAATTAGGGTTGGAGCTAAACTCTGCAGGACACCGGCCCTCCAGGACCGAGTTTAGGCACCCCTGGGCTAATGTTTTCATATTTATCTCATACAAATAAACTGAGTAAACTGTGCACATTAGTGTCAAGTACAAAGAGTGCTACTGACAAAAACCTACACCACGGCCAGAGTGAATTATTTATTCATTAAACAGACGCTTGTATCCACAAATGACGCGCAGATTATTACAGGCCGTCAGCGCCCTCTAGTGTCTATAACCACCAAACACACATACATACACAACTACCTTACCCTCGAAATACGCTTACATTGGCGCTGTGTGATTTATCACAACAACGTCTATGTGTTGAAAAGTAATACACGTTTGTATGTATTAAAACACTGGAGATATTAAAGTTAGAAGATATCAGCAAATGTTCTGCTTCTGGCTTATATTGAAACCGAAAGTGTTGAATATGAATAAAAATAGCCTAATAAAAATAAAGGCGACTTACCGTCCACGAGTAATAAAACCCAACAAATGAAGGAAAGGTTCCTCATACTTATAAGTCGCTTCTGACCGCATCTAAACTGAATGACAGCCGTGATTCAGTGTACTGATACTGGACTCGTATCAAACTGACCAAGTCACGTGATTTCCGCGAAAGAGGATGGGTTACGTCATACCATTTCGAAGTGTTTCAACTTGAACCTGGACTGGGTCAAAAGGTCAAACATATTCATACAGAGAGACTTGTTCATGGTATAAAATAGGTTTTTAGTAGGGTTTTTAGTAGGATGTAGGCTACTTACTGTATCAGAAAAGCTCATACTCTGTCTACACAAACCAAGAGCCCATAGACACGTTTGTCATGTTTTATAAAAGCATTTTTGTCATTGTATAATGTGGATAAAATTAATTTGATATAATTTCTGTATTTTAAATCCTATATTGAAGGAAATATTAGAGTGAATAATGATTTGAGAGTCTCCTTCACAGTTTATTTGTACTCCGTGCTCTTATTCAACATTTTGACATTTTTCAATTTTGTTTCAAATACCACAGTTGTCTTTTTAACTGTCAGTTTAATTTCTTTATTTTCAAACCTCCAGCTCACCTAGCCATTCCTGTCTTTATCACTCTCCTCAAAATCCTTCATCATCATCATCAGATAGCTCACTGAAAAATAAGAACTCTGTCATCATTTAACTACCCTCATGTAATCTTAACCTGCATTTTTCTACATCTTTCTTCCTTTCTTTTGTCTATGGAACATAACATATGTTATTTTAAAGAATGTTGGCCAGTGGTTTAGTAGTACATGTGGTGTGTTGGTGACCTTCGTGGTTCTTAGCACAGTTGCACAGCTCTCATGAGAACCACAGAATAAAAATAAGAACAAAACTCAAACTGACAACTCTCTTTCTATGAAACGTAACATTTGATTATATCATTCAAATTACAAACCAAATACATATTTATTCTCTAGAAGCTGAGCTAAATGAGTAAACACTGCATTCCTGACATGGGTCAGACCCTCAGTCACCTCTCAGATACCACATACAGACATTGCGTGTAACATAAATACCGGAATAGATGCATAGTTTTAAGAAAACTATGCTAACTTGTTCATTAAATAATAAAAGAGGGGGAGATTGGAAATCCACCCCTTCACTGTATATTTATGTGACAATGTATTGCAATTCAATAGTGGCAAAAGAGATGATTAAAATAGCTAAATAAAAAGTCTACCAGTGAGAGCAAAAGCATAAACTTCAAATGAAGAAGAAATAAGGTCCATTCACACATCAATTGTCAAAGCTTTACTGTATTACGTACAGAGTATAATGTACCAACAACAATATACTTAGATGTTTCTTTAATATTGTTCAAGACAATACTGTATGTGCATTATCAGACAGATGGACATGTGACTGATTTAAAGGGGTCATGACCAGAGAAATTCCCTAGATCTTTTGACATACAAGGGGTCATTTTACTATAAAACATTTGGCACATTGTGAGTTTCAGAACTCAAAACTTTTTTGTGAGTCTAAAAACAGCTTATGTTTAAGCCAATCTGCCAAAATGACAGGTTGTGGAATGTGCCACTTTATGATGTAATGTGTGGCTAAACACCGCCCCCTCAGAAGAAGATCAACTCCTGCTTCTGCATCACTGCCTGTTTAGCCCCGCCCACCGTTCTGCACATGAAGTGTGTATATTCTATGGATGACTTCAGTAAATGGTCAACGTAATCATCATATACTACAGTTGGAAAAATTTGATTTTCGACCAAAGTAATCTTAGCCTTTCTATTTAACAGACTTTTTTTTTTACCCAGCCAGTGACCCTGAAAGCGTCCAAACTGCATTTGAAATCTGAATGAAATACAATCCTATGGCTGCCGCCCGGTGCTCACCTCCTGTCATTTTTCTAAAGTTGAGCATTTCTCAAATTTTAGACGCCCGACCGCTCTCAAGACTTTCTCCGTCCAAAAGATGAGAAATGCCCGCAACTTTAATGATTTGGAGCTTCTTTTGCAGTTTATTTCTTGTCTTTTCTTTTCTTTTAAACTATATTATTTATAGAAAAAAGACTATCTGAGCAAACCACAAATGTTTTTAAAACAGGACACAGCCAAGAGGCAAAGCATTTCAAATAAAAGTACAATTTGTATTAGTTTATACGTTTATATAATATTTAATTAAATATTAGAATTAAAAAATATATATATATATAAGACTGCTGTGATCCAGCTTCAAGAAACAACATCTTAGATTTGTCTCAACGTTTCTGTAGGAATTGTCTTTAGAAATATCCTTTAGTGGTCTATCTTTTTAATTATCTGATAATATTACCTTAAAAACCACAATAAATTCCTTGTGTGTCTGCGCACACTCGGCGAATAAAGATAATTGTGATTCTGATTCTGATATTATTACAGACTGGTCACAACCACAAACAACAACTCATTTTCAACAGCAGAGTTCAGTGTCACCTCAGGTCTGATCATCGACTACAGCTCATTTATGTTTAGACAAAGAAATGGGAATATTTAATGAGCCTTGTGTAACATTTCTCCTATACTTCAGGATTTTCTTTTCTAACTGATTCTCTATTTTTACTTGCTTCCTATGTTAGATTAATATCGCTATGCACCTTAACTGAAACTTGAGCCAACACATTGACCTGCCAAGCCAAATGTGAACAGTAGCGATCACAAGACAATTGATTATAATTCTCCATGCACTCTTGCCATATCCTCAGAAGCTACTGGATATTGGGTCTGTGATACTGGATATCAAGATTAAAACAGTTAATAATTTAGACAGACAAAAACACTACAATCCCAGACACCTCATTCCAGGGGCATAGCCATCATTTCAGAAGTGATGGGGACAGAAATGTTATATACATAAAACATTACAGTATAACATTTCTGTAATCTATATAACCTACCAGTCAACAGTTTTTGAAGAGTAATATTTTTTATATTTTATAAAGAAGTCTCTTCTGCTCACTAAGCCTGCATTTATTTGATCCAAAGTACAGCAAAAGCAGTAATGTTGTGAAATATTTTTTACTATTTAAAATAACTGCTTTCTATTTGAATATATTTTAAAATGAATAATAAATGTTTTTTTTTGAGCAGCAAATCATATCAACATGTTTTCTGAAGGATCGTGTGACTGGAGTAATGAGGCTAAAAATGTAGCTTTAAAATCACAATAAATTACATTTTAAAATAGGCCTATATTCAAATAGAAAACAGTTATTTTAAATACTAAAAATATTTCAAAATTTTACTGTTTTGCTGTACTTTGGATCAAATAAATGCAGGCTTGGTGAACAGAAGAGACTTCATTTAAAAAACATTAAAAATCTTACTGTTCAAAAACTTTTGATTAGGCAACTTTATTTTTTTCTCTAATTTCTAGCTTTTAATTGGCTTAGAAATCAGATAACTGCTGGACAATAACCAATAATAATGATTTGTTAATGTTTATATACTACAAACACTTTTATCACATAATAAGGCAGAATAGTTTCTATACTGTAATAAATGCTATGTCAATTAGCACTGCATTATTAATATGTTTTATTTATTACCTGGAGATTACTTTCGCAGTCGTATGTTTAATGTCTTTCTGTGAAAACAACGGTTTTCATACAGCGATAGCTGGACGCTTTTGTCTATTTCCTGGTTCGACTTTTAATACTTTCTGCGGGAGAGCGGCCTCCGGCTTCGAGTATGAATGAAACATACACTGCACGGAGTGTTTACTGTTTAGCGCTCTGTGATGTTCATCTCGCCTTATTCTGGGTCCGAATAAAACATCAGATTTTCCTGGTTCGACTTTCTGCGCGAGAGCGCCCTCCGGCTTCGAGTATGAATGAAACACACACTGCATGAGAGTGTTTAGTGCTCCGCCATGTTCATCTCGCCTTATTCTGGGTCCGAATAAAATATCAAGTCATGCGCAGACGATCCTGTCTCTTTGAGTTTAAATCTATATTTATTCACACGCTCTTGAAAACCTCTATGCGAACACACTTGGCCGAAACAGTGCGGGGGACGAATTTACGTGATATTAAAAGTGAAAGTGTGGGGGGGAATCTACGCCTCTGCCTCATTCAATCTCAGTTATGTTGGGGGTAAAATATAATTTATTAGGCATTTAAAAGATTTAAAACATAGAAAGCCCCAAAAGTAATCAAGATATAGATGTAACCATTGCTCAGATAACAAAAATTAAATTATTTTTGGTACAAGCAGATTCAGTAAGCCAAAAGAAAAAAAAGTCAATAAAAGTTGTTCCAAAAAGTTTATTTCAGTTGTTCCAAAATTTTGCAATGGCTGTTAAACCCTTTCGAACTGCCATTGATCCATGTCTATTAGGCCAATGGCCAATTATTAGGCCAATTATTAGGCCAGATGTCGGTAACAACCCAAGTAATCCATACATACAAAGAAAACAAAACAAATAAGTTCAGAAATTAAAGTTCTGTGTAATAAAATGGAATGACCCAGGGAAAAAGTATTGAACACGCTTACTGAAATGTATTTAATATTTCGTACAAAAGCCTTTGTTGGTAATGACAGCTTCAAGACGCCTCCTGTATGGAGAAACTAGTCGTATGCATTGCTCTGGTGTGATTTTGGCCTATTCTTCCACACAAACAGTCTTCAAATCTTGAAGGTTCTGTGGGCCTCTTCTATGAACTCTGATCTGTAGTTCTTTCTATAGATTTTCTATTGGATTCAAGGCAGGTGATTGGCTGGGCCATTCTAGCAGCTTTACTTTCTTTCTCTGAAACTGATTGAGGGTTTCTTTGGCTGTGTGTTTGGGATCCTTGTCTTGCTGGAATTTCCACCCTTGTTTCATCTTCACCATCCTGGGGTGCGTTTCCCAAAAGCAACTATGGTCGCAAGTTCCGTCGTTACCAATAGATTTCAATGGAACCAACTACCATAGTTAGCTAACGATGCTTTTGGGAAATGCGCCCCTGGTCGATGGCAGCAGATTTTTATCAAGAATGTCTCTGTACATTTTTCCATTCATCCTTCCTTCAATTACATGTATTTTGTCAGTGCTACACCATGATGTTTTGGGGTGATGTGCAGTGCCACTTGACCTCCAAACATGGTGCGTATTATGGCATTCAAAGAGTACAATTTTTGTCAGATCTGACCAGACTATATTCTCCCAGTATTTCACAGGCTTGTCTAAATGTTGTGCAGCAAACTTTAAACGAGCTTCAACATGCTTTTTCTTCAGCAATGGAGTCTTGCATGGTGAGCGTGTATGCAGGCCATGGCGGTTGAGTGCATTACTTATTGTTTTCTTTGAAACAATTGTACGTGCTAATTCCAGGTCTTTCTGAAGCCCTCCACAAGTAGTCCTTGGCTCTTGGGCAACTGTTCTGATAATTCTTTTCACTCCTCTGTCAGAAATCTTGCGATGAGCACCTGGTCATGGCCCATTTATGGTAAAATAATTTTCTTTCCACTTCCGGATTATGGCCCCTACAGTGCTCATTGGAAAGTTCAGAAGTACAGAAATCCTTCTGTAACCAATGCCATCAGTATGTTTTGCAAAAATAAGGTTGCGAGGGTCTTGAGAGAGCTCTTTGCTTTTACCCATCATGAAATGTTTCTTGTGTGACACGTTGGTCATGAGACAAGTCGGGACTGAACCAGCTAATATTAATTTCCACTGATTAGGGGCAGAATTGTTTTCTAATTACTGATAGATTTCAGCTGGTGTCTTGGCTTTCCATGCCTTTTTGCACCTCCCTATATTCATGTGTTCAATACTTTTTCCCTGTGTCATTCCACTTCATTACACAGAACTTTATTTCTGAACTTATTTGTTTTGCTTTCTTTGTATGTATGGATTACTTGGATTTTTACCAACATCTGGAGTAAATTTCATGTCAACAGCACCTTTAGAAATATATTTACTGAGAAAAATGGTGATGTGTTCAATACTTA
>NW_015638052.1:127349-129426 GCF_001515625.1 Sinocyclocheilus rhinocerous | reverse complement strand
TTCATGTGTTCAATACTTTTTCCCTGTGTCATTCCACTTCATTACACAGAACTTTATTTCTGAACTTATTTGTTTTGCTTTCTTTGTATGTATGGATTACTTGGATTTTTACCAACATCTGGAGTAAATTTCATGTCAACAGCACCTTTAGAAATATATTTACTGAGAAAAATGGTGATGTGTTCAATACTTATTTTACCTGCCACAGATCTTCACTCAACCGTTTTGAAATAATTTATTTTAGTTTGTGGTGTAACCATGTTTTCCTCTCCTCACAAATTTCCATTTGATAGACGGAATGTTCTCGTTTTTGGACCCATTTATCTTGGGTTAACTGCCTAAACTGACAATGCTGGAGGGGTTCCTTCTGTTGAGAATCTCTAATTTGTGCTGTCTCCACAACTGTCCCTTTATTTGAAACTAGGCATGGTGCCACATTGACAGCATCTCTGGCTTTTTTGGCTGAAGATTGGAATTTTCTGTGCGTTAAGCTCTGTTCATATGCTGGTCGACTTGTACTGCTTTTTCACCTAGCATTGTCTTTCTCCAGAATGTGTATGCAGATGTGATTTAAGACTATTTACATAATACATATTCTGTGCACATTTGTTTATTCAATTATATTCTAAAATATATTTATATAATCAACATTTTATAACATTTGACTGTTTTAATACTTTCATTTTAAATAACAAAGAACAGGTGTGAAATGTAAATGAACAAAATAGATAATTGTATTCTTGACTAAAGAAATGTTCATTTTGCCATCACTATAATTTAGTAAAAGCAATTTAACATTTCAAACAGAACAAACTGAGAGACTTACAATGTTAACTTCGGTCGTGAAGCCTCTGTGATCAACACTCAGTCCTGAGGAGGAACATTTGATGCAGAATATTTCGCCTTGTAAATTTCCTTTCTGTTTAATGAAAATAGAGAGATTATACTTAAGCACTATAAACATGCACCAAAAAAAAAAAACTTAAGTCACTAACTTAACACATCCTCCTAATTTTCTATGGTTTGGCCAAACACCACAATTAAATAATGGGCATTCCCCCAGCCATAACATGCAGTTTGTTGGATCAGGAAAGAAGAGACAATGAGTCTGGGGTGGAGATAAATAGTCTTTTATTAAATGTCACTTACTAGTCAAGTGTCAGATGAGAAGTGGTCCAGAACACAGAAATCACTACTAAATATATCTGCCTCTCTGTTTGCTCAAGCATTAGCATACTTCCCAGTTTCTGGTTGCAACATGTACTTGTTGATCAGTTCTTAACAGAAACATAGGATGTAGTTCAGCCTTGCATATAAAACTATTACACAGTATGAGAAGAATAAAGACGAAAAAAGTATACATGATCCTACATTTACAATATGCCAATACATAATACAGTACAATACAAAACAATGGCAGAAAGGAAGATGATAACGGTTAAACAAAAAGCATTATACTATCCAGACTGACTGTGAAAGCACCAACATCAAATATGGGGGATTTTGGGTACATAAATGCTGCCAACTGGCAATACTAAAGTTTACTTAGTCTGGGTTGATGTAGTGAACAGACTCCATCTTACGTCAGTCAAAGCATTGTCTTATGTACAGACATAGGCTACTTGTTCATTATGAGACAGAAGGATACAGAACTTAATACAAATTTAAATAAATATATTTTGTATATAAAATGTAAGAAAAGAAAATATATGCAAAACAAATGTAAAATTTGGTCAAACAAATTGTTATAAGAGATAAAAAAATAACATATTGATAGGACTGAATCTGTGAATCTGTGTATATGTAGCTCACAATAATTAAATTTTCATTTTAGACTTTCAGTTTGTATCATTTGATATCACAGTTATGAGCACTTTTTTAATTGCTTCATTATGGATGAGTTTAACCCTTTGGGCGCCAGGGATTTTTGGAAAAATGCTGGATTTTGACATCAAGATTTCAAAAGCTTGTGGCTTGAAAGGACTTAAAGATAGAGATCTACTGAAAATTAGAAAAACGTCGAGCATGACCGAAAGTTTATGTGGGGTGTAAATATACTCATCTAATTAGCATATTA
>NW_015638052.1:114173-126870 GCF_001515625.1 Sinocyclocheilus rhinocerous | reverse complement strand
TTAACCCTTTAGGCGCCAGGTTTTTTTTTGGAAAAATGCTGGATTTTGACATCAAGATTTCAAAAGCTTGTGGCTTGAAAGGGCTTAAAGATAGAGATCTAATGTAAATTAGAAAAATGTTGGGCATGACCGAAAGTTTATGTGGGGTGTAAATATACTCATCTAATTAGCATATTAGGACGTCATCAGGGGGCGGCCATCTTGAATTTCATAATATTCAGGAAATATTAGATATTGAAGATATTGAATTGATGTTTGAACTTATTTGCATGTTTTTTTTGTCTTTTTATCCTCATTCCAAATGATCAGAAAAGAGGAAACCAACAAAAAAACAGGAAAAAGTACCAAATTATTACTATATTACTATACTATATAGTAGTAAAACGCATGTGAACAGTAGCCTACTTTTTGATCAGTTCATCAGTAATATTCAGGAAATAATAGATATTGAATGGATGTTTGAACTTATTTGCATGTTTTTTTTTTGTCTTTTTATCCTCATTCCAAATAATCAGAAAAGAGGAAACCAAGAATAAAACTTATTTCTTTATTTCTAAAATTATTACTATATTACTATACTATATAGTATTGTGAACAGTAGCATACTTTTTGATCAGTTCATCAGTAATATTCAGGAAAATATTCATGAAATCTGGAATTGGGTTTCAGCTGTTGGGAGTTTAGAAACTGATGAGCATATCTGTTGGTTTCATTTGTAATGAGGTTCCAGAAGTCATCAGTCAGAAAGAGGGACAGAAAGTCTAAGGGTGCAGCACTGGTCAAATCTTTCTCTCCTAGATAACCAACAAGCTCATCAAAGCGTTTGATCCAGTCCTGATACACTTCTTCATCTCTCAAATAAACCCAGCCACCATCATTATGATGTAGACCTTAAACTGAATACTAAACTAACAATAAACATTTAACATTACTCACATGCTTCTATTAATACTGCATTATTTCATTTGAAGGTCTGAGCCTTTTCCACCAGTAAACTTGCGATTTGTTAAGCAGCTATTTGAAGTTGTAGTAGCTGTAAGTTTGGCATTTTTGTATTTCTTAATTGCAGTTTAGCAATATCTCAGCAAAATTACCACCACACATATTGATTTATTACAGTACTAAATGGAGAACCTTCTGAGAATTCCTCATCTAACGGTGACCTTTTCTTGTTCTGTTGATTCCACAGGATCCTCCTGAGCTTTAGACCAGGATGTTAACCACCCACCAAAGCTACCAATGTAGTTCACACCAGCTCTCCAGCTGAGCAAATGTTCTTTCTCCAGGCTATAAAAAGGAATCAGAAGAGAACAACAGTGTTGAGTGGAACAAGTTTGAAATAATTACTATATTTCAATTACTTTGAGTACAAAGTAGACTGTAACAAAGATTACATTTCTGTAATCAGTTCAGTTACTGATTTTAAACTATCCGACACACAGATTTTAAAACAATATTTGTTTGAAATATAATACATTTAAAACAATTTACATGATGTTTGTTTGTTTGTGTTACTAATTTGTGAATTACTTCAGAATTATGTGCCCTCTAGAAGCTTGCGTTCTGCAAGTGAACATCGCTTGATTGTGCCATCCCAAAGAAGCACAAAATCACTTTTACGGACTTTTATCTATTCATTTACTGCTTGTTTTCTTTAAAAAAAAAACTAACACTTGCTTAATCTTTTTGTATTCTATCTGTTTTCTTTTCATTTATTATACAATTAACAAAAGCAAAAATACCTCTAACACTGGCTTGCTCTATTCTTTTATCGGTTTTCTTTTTATTTATTATATTATTTTTAAAAAACCTTGCTACGTGTACTGCGTTAAGCTAACTGAGACTTGTTATAGCACTTGTATATCATTGCTCTTTAGTTGATTTTGATTGCTTCCATTGTCCTCTTCTGTAAGTCGCTTTGGATAAAAGCGTCTGCTAAATGACTAAATGTAAATGTGTTAGCGTGACTGCAATAAAGGGATGTTTACTCACTTCAGTTCACAGTTTGAGTCTTGCAGCACATCCATGAGCTGCTGCTTTGAGTCTCCTATTTTATTGTTACTCAGATCAAGCTCTTTTAAAAACAGCAGTACTTTTGTTTCAGCCAAAGACTGAGCCAAACAAGCAACATCTGTAATGCCACAGTCATTTAGACTAGAAAGAGAAAGACAGACAGAGGAAGAAAAATTATTTTTACTTTCACCCAGAGGGCACAGTTACGCATTTGCACTTTCACTGTTGCTTCAGCAATGCATGTGTCACTCCCAGACAGTCAGTCAACCGCTGTGAGTGAAGGAGACAGACTGAATAAAAATGCAGTTCACTTTCTGACAGTAGCCGTTTCCCCGAAAGCCCACATAAACAAAATTGACTGCACTTTCTGTTTCTTCACAGAGAAGAAAGGAAGTCAAACAGTATTTATGTTTTCAAACAGCCATTCAGCTTTTTGTATTCACTATGGTGTTTATTGAACAACACTAAATACTTAAATACTTAGCATTTATTTTCAAACATTTAGTTTTACTTAAACATATTCACACTAAAACATGCCAGAAAATATATTTTATATTATTTAACAATATAGCTGTGTACTTTTGCACTTTAACCTGTTTGAAACATTTGATTAATTTAACCATTTTGTGTACTGTTATATTGTATTTTCAAAATCACTTATGTTTAAAGATTTTTGTTATATAATTTTTCAGAAAAAAGTCAGAAAAATCTTCTTCTTTTTTTTTTTTTAATGGAAATTGTTTTTAACCTTTAGACAAAAGATCAAAGAAAAACGTTGTGTATATGTTTTATGTTTTGTAAGTTTTATGTTCACGCCCTGCCCCGGTTCCTTTCTTCCTGGAAGTGCATGAGGAGCTGATGAAGTCGTGGATGGCCCTTTTTTCATCCGGAAGCCACTCGTCCGCCTCTTTCATCCTCAGTACCCTTGAAGGCAGGGTGGCTAGGGGGTACGTTGACATTCCCCAGGTGGTGCGGTGCACCTGTGCCTGCAAAACGCCGCCACTTGGGAGGAATCGTCCTCATCTCCCGTCCAAAGCCTGTAAGCTGACGGTGGCTCTCACCCCAAAGCTTACAGTGCTGCGGGCCAAGCCACCTCTGCCCTGCATGCCATGGCAATCCTGCAGGTCCACCGAGCCAAGGCACTCAAACAAATGCACGAGGGTAGTACCGACCCAGGGTTGATGCAGGAGCTGCGCTCGGTGAAACTGCTTGTGACCCTAGAGCGCCATCTATGGCTCAGCCTTGTTGAGATGAGTAACGTCAACAAAGTGCGCTTCTCTTGATGCTCCTATCTCCCAGGCTGGGCTATTCGACAACACTGTCGAGGACTTCGCCCAGCAGTTCTCGGCAGTACAAAGGCAGACTGAGGCTATCCAGCACATCCGGCCCCGGCGTGATCCTCCACCTGCCATCCTCCACCTGCCACCGGTCATTCAGCTGCGGGCCACACCTCAGCCTACCCGTCACCAAGGGCGCTCTCCTGCGGCTGCTGCACCCCGTGCTGAGACCATGTTGAGCCCGGTCGTGTCGAGCCTTGCACGGGAGCACAGCGCCCTCCCCCCCTGTGTCAGCCAGCCCCTACGTCCTCCAGGAAAATGACGAGGCGGCCCTAACACAGACAGCCCAGAGATGCGAGGAACTGCTTTTCTTCCGAAGATGGCAAGGAGAGCGCCACTCCTTCCCTGGAGGAGGGCCGGGTGAGGAATCTTTTGTTTAATTTGTTCTGTTCCGGTACTGGCCCAAGGGCCAGCGGTAACCACATTCTCAAAGAAAGAGCATTTTCCTTTTCCTCCGGCCCATCAGGCTCGTGGGTTAACAGTGAGCGACGCACTGCCTCCTCACTCTCGCCCATGACGTCCCCTATTGCCAGCGGCCAAGAGATTGCGGTTCGGGGACGCAATGCCTTCCCACGCATCTCCGGTTGGTCCCTTTGGGGACATGGGGAGCCCTGACGTGACGAGCCAGAACGTGGTGGTTTCTGGGCCGTCTAGCACGACTTCCCACTGCTGCACCACTGCGGGTATGTCTGTTGTCCCTTTGGTGCCACTCGCACGGAGTTTGAGGGCGTGGCTCACGCTGCCCAACCTGTCCCGCTGGCTCATTTGGACAGTCTGACTCGGCAAAGCCATTCAGTTCACCAGGCAACCCCCTCCCCCCCAGGTTCAGCGGCGTCCTCGAGACATTCTGCAGTCTCGCAGCTCGGATTGCTTCATATGAGACCACTTCAGCACTGGTTACACTCCCGAGTCCCGAGATGGGCATGGCGCCGTGGTACAGTTCGCATGACCATCACGCCAACACGTGGCCGCTCATTCAGCTCCTGGATTGACCTTGTCTTTCTACGGGTCGGGGGGCATGTTGTTGTAACGATGGATGCCTCCAGTGCGGGCTGGTGCACTACATGCAATGGACAGGCAGCCTCTGGGTTCTGGACAGGGCCTCGACTACTTTGGCACATCAACTGCCTCGAGTTGCTGGCAGTGCTACTATCCTTGCAGCGGTGCGGCTGCTGCTGCTTGGCTAGCACGTGTTGGTCCGCATGGCCAACACTGCAACTGTTTCGTACATCAACTGGCAGGGTTGTCTACGATCACGTCGCATGTCACAACTCGCCTGCCATCTCCTCCTCTGGAGTTAGACGCGGTGCAAGTCACTGCATGCCGTCCACAGCCAAAGTGCTCTCACAACAGCTCACGTTCCCCGGAGAATGGCGACTCCATCCTGAGATGGTCCGACTGTTCTGGAGTCGATTCGGGGAAGCTCAGGTAAACCTGGTTGCCTCCCATAAGTCCTCCAAGGTCAGCGAGGACGAGGGACAGGTCTTGCTGGTTGTGCCGTATTGGCCCACCCAGACCTGGTTTTCGGAACTCATGCTCCTTGTGACAGCCCCACCTGGTGCATTCCTCTGAGGACGGACCTCCTTTCTCAGGGGCCCGGCACCATGTGGCACCCGCATCCAGATCTTGGAACCTCCATGTGTGGCTCCTGGACGAGACGCGGCAGACTTGGGTGTTTTGTCCACCAGCGGTGGAAGACACTATCACTCAGGCCAAAGCCCTCTCTACGAGGCGAGCTTATGCCTTGGAGTGGAGTCTGTTCGCGATCTGGTGTTCTTATCACCAAGAAGACCCTCGAAGATGCACGATTGGAGAAGTGCTTTCTTTCCTGCAAGAGAGGTTGAAGCGTAGGCTGTCACCAGTGCTTAATTTGTAAATTGCAAGGTCCCGGAACAAAGCAGGGTAACGGATCCGGCATGTGTTTAGAGGAGGGAGAGGTAACGGAGCATTCGCGCAATCACTTGGTGGACCAATTTAAGTGATTAACAGCGTGCATCAGTTTCTTTTATCAGGGTTCATACGGTCATGGAAAACCTGGAAAAGCCATGAATTTTTAAACCAGCAATTTACATGCCTGGAAAAGTTTTGGAAACGTCATGGTATTTTATTTAACATATCTATGTATAATAGAGTTATATTTAATCAGGTCCTGAATTTCGGTGGGGAATTGTGCATGTGTAGCCTATAGTTTTACTCATTTCCGCAGCTTTCAAGTTTATAATGAGGGAAATTCCTGCAAACATTTATTCAATATAGTAGGTTAAATGAGTAAATAAATCCACACAAATTATTAGATTAAATCAGTCATTTGAAAACCGCATGAGTGATTAAGCTGTACCACGTCTTGTCTCTTTCACTCTCTCACCGTCGCATCCAAGACTTTCGCTCACATTTCGGGACAATTGACAGAACTGTCAATTGCCTAATCAGGTCATTGTTGCATTGTCACAAAAATGTATCATTTGCACATCTTTTTAAAGTATTTTTAAGCCAGTCGGTACTCGCGCGCTCCAGAGACTGTATTCTGTGTGCTCACAGGCATGTCCAAAGTGCACGCGTAAAGCCACCTCGCGAGTGTCATATTGAGTTATTTTTCGTAGTTTGTTGAGCTTAAGCAGCCAAATACACACAAAATGACGTAAAAATGGCCGTACTGGTGAGTATCCTCGTAAGCAGTTGGTTTTGTCTTAAATGTAAACAGTTGAGAACGAAAACGCATGTGTATCCGTGCATTCGGTCTTGTGAAAGCAGCCTAAGGGGCCGTTCACATGTCGCGTCTTTTGCGCACTCAAGTTTGTTATTTCAAATGTACGGCTAGCGCGCTCATAATAGAAGATTTTTCATGAAATATATATCATATGCACGCTATAGGTCAGCACGAACGTCTTTCAATGGCGCATGAGGAGGGGGATCCGCCAAAATGAGGTGCCGGATCGGATTTCGGAGGTGCCGGATCCAGATCTGGCTTGTTCCGGCACAAATTAAGCCCTGGCTGTCACCCTCCACCTTGAAAGCGTATGTGGCTGCTATCGCAGCACATCACGATGCAGTGGACGGCCGGTCCCTGGGAAAGCACAATCTCGTCATGAGGTTCCTGAGGGGTGCCTGGAGGTTACATCCTCCTAGGCCACCCCTGGTGCCCTCCTGGGATCTCTCTATTGTCCTGGCTGGACTGCAGAGGGGTTCCTTTGAACCGCTGGATTTAATCGAGCTTAAATTCCTGTCTGCTAGAAGACAGTGCTCCTGTCTACTAGAAGACAGCACTCCTGACCGCACTCTCATCCATCAAGAGGGTCGGGGACCTCCAAGCATTTTCGGTGAGTGAAGAGTGCCTTGTGTTTGGGCCGGCCTACTCTCACGTTGTCCTGAGACCCTGGCCTGGATACGTGCCCAAGGTTTCCACCACAGCTTTTCATGGTCAGGTGGTGAACCTGTAAGCACTACCCTCAGAGGAGGCAGATCCAGCCTTGGCGTTGCTGTGTCCTGTAAGAGCGTTGCGCATATATGTGGACCGCACCTGGAGCTTCAGAAGCTCTGAGCAGCTCTTTGTCTGCTACGGCGGTCAGCAGAAAGGGAAGGATGTCTCCAAGCAGAGGTGGGCTCACTGGATAGTGGATGCCATTGGCTTGATGTACCAATCCCAAGGCGAGCTGTGCCCCCTGGGTGTGAGGGCTCACTGCACACGGAGTGTTGCCTCCTCCTAGGCGTTGGCGCATGACGCCTCTCTGGCAGACATCTGTAGAGATGCGGGCTGGGCGACACCGAACATCTTCACGAGATTCACAGGCTCCGCATTGAGCCAGTTTCTTCACGTGTGTTGGGTAACAGGTAAGTGGCGGGAAGAGCTGGCCGGTGTCACGCTTGCTGTGCCATTCCCCCTCAACCAGGGATGCGAGCGCCTTTTTCCTCCTCTAGTAAAGTTCCCCGGACGGCAAACCCTGGTGGAGTTCCTCCAGCACCCCTGTCAGTCAGACTGGGCAGAGCAGTCTGACGCCAGGCCCAGTACTGGTGATAGCTTGCCCAGGTCTCCGGTCAGCCCCTGTACTGGGCTAGGTGTCCATAAGGCTTGATTCCCATCGGGCAATCCCATATGTGTATTCTTCCACGGTAAGGTTGCCCTCTCGGTAAAACCGTGTCTTCCCTTTGACAGAGCACTCTGTCAGGCTCTGCTGGCAGCCGCTCCTCCCTACTCCTAGGTAGGACCTGCCTCAGAGGCTTATTCCTTATGTAGTACTGCCCCTGGGTCAGTCCATATTAGTGTCTCCACATGTCACCTCCTTTCGGGTAGGATGTGGCCTCCGTAGCGCCCTTATAATGTGAACCCAGACTCATTATGAGATATTGAGTAAAAGTGTTTGTTAAATTGCAATGTTGAAATGATTTTAAGCATTTTCTTTTTTGTATGTGAGTGTCACTGACCTCAATCTCTCTAGTTTACAGTGTGAATTATTCAGTATGTCACACAGGATCTGCACTCCTTTGTTTTCTATTTTATTCCCACTGAGGTCCAGCTCTCTCAGGTGTGAAAGGTTTGAACACAGATCTGAAGTCAGGATGAAACAATGTTTCTCTGTAATTCTGCATCCACACAGACTGAAGACAGAAAGAGAAAAGACAATAAATCATATCCATGTTAAGTTTGTGTGAGTAAAATGCATCATAACTAAATGTCATATAGCACACTAATACAGCAGCAAAACATGAAAACCTAATTACAGAACCATAAACAAATTCCTAGCTAGGATTTGAGGATACTAGATTCAACCCAAGTTTGGACAATTATCACTCAGTCAAATTTTTTTTGTGAATTATAAATGTAGATGTACAAATTTGTGAACTGTAGAACTGATTGAAACATTTCAATTTACTATTTTCACATTCTTACTGTGAGAAAATCACAATTTCAATTTAAAGTCATTTAAGTGTAGTTTACTGTTCTTTCCTATTTAAATGGAATATAAGTATATTTAACACCGGTCACAATAGTGACTGTAAAGAAGGTTTTCATTTATAAAGCTCTAAAAATTTTACTGACTGATGTTTTAGTGCATTTCCTGCAAATATGGAAAGAAATAAAGGGTCTCAATTAAATATGTGCATTTTCACATGGTTAGTGCAAATTATCACATGACCAGAGTAGTTTATTTCCTGTTTGCACCATGAGAAGATGATAAGTGTGTTCAACTACAGGCTATAGATGGCGGTCAACAAGATTAGCCAAGAGCAGTCAGGGGCGGAGTTGAAAATGGACACGTCAAGTCAGACACTTTCTGCTCCCGGGTGTGACGCTCACACAGTGTTTGCATATCCTAACGTAGATGAAGTGAATTAAATGCAATATTTGACAAATACACAGACGTTTCAGAACCGTTATCATGAGCAACAGAAACACTTTTTATATACTGCTTAATACAGCGCCATCTGTTCAAGAATAAAGTTCAACAAACATATACTCTTTAAATTCCAAAGTGGGGGTAAATATGCTTTTATCAGTGTTTTATGATAAACGTGACTCAATATAACATTGCGACTACAGTAAAAGAGCATTATTGGAATTGAGGATGTTAGAATAAACCCGAAACACACACGATCGTTGTCATACAGTGAATCGAGATTTAGGTCTCTGCAGAGCAAAAGTGGGCATTTCTGACTTTGTGGGTGTTTTCAAACTGCTGGGTGTTTCTAAATCATGCAATGAAAATTATCCCCCTTACCCCACCCCTAAAAAATACTAACCATCATCTGGATATTTTCATGTCTGGAAAAAATTTGGGATTAAATGGGTTAAGTGAAGAAAGCGAAGTCAAGTTAAATTTACTGCATGCCAGTGTAGTTTGTTACTGTTGCTATTATAAATCACAGTAGTCTGTTTCATAAGCAAACCTCCAGAAACATGCATTTCACTACCTCTTAGATTTCACGAAAAGCACCATCAGTGTTACGGAAGCCATTTAACTCTGTCAGAATAATCTATTGTCATGCAAGTTTTTGTACTGTGTAATGATACTAACTGTAGTTTATCCAGTTTGCATTGTGAACTGCCCAACAGAACACCAAGGTTTTCAACTCCAGAGTCTCCTAGTTGATTCACACTGATGTTCAGCTCTCTCAGGTGTGATGGGTTTGATTTCAGAGCTGAAGTCAGGATGAGACACTGTTTCTCTGTAATACTGCATCTACACAAACTGAAGACAAGAGAAAAGACCAAGTTAAGTTCACATGTGAGTTAAATGCATCATGAATAAACACCATACTGTCACTAATACACCACCAAAAACCTGAAAACCTAATTAGATGACCATAAACCAAGAAACCATACAAATTTTGCTTAATAAAAACTGATTTAGTGAAAAGTACTATTAGTCCTGTAAAAGCCATGTAACTGTCAAAATAATTTACTGTCATTCATGCTACGTCAGTTTTTTGTCTATTCTTCTTTTCTTTTTTTTTTTTTTGCAGATAAGATTTTTCAAACTTCAACATATGAAAATTTTACAGCCAAAAATGTCAAATCCTGGAGTTTTTGGAGTAATTTGTTTTTATTTTTCTACTGTCACACATACTGAATCATCAGTCCATCAGCTAACAGCATAATAAACTTTAATCACACTGTAACTGCTGTACAGTACAATGTTACTAACTCTAGTTTCTCCAGCTTGCATTGTGGGTTCATCAGTAGATCACTGAGGTTTGTTGCTCCCAACTGGCCTATTTCATTCCCACTCAAGGCCAGCTCTCTCAGGTGTGATGACATTGATTTCAGAGCTGAAGTCAGAGTTGAACAATCTTCAGCTTTTATAGCACAGTACCTTAACCTGCATTCAGAGAAATTAGATAACCTTTTCATTTTGTTTCCTTAAAATACCAAAACACAAATTTCTTTGTTGTACGTGAATGTTCCTCACCTCAATCCTTCCAGTTTAAATCGTGAATCCTTCAGTATATCATAAAATTTATTCACTCTTGTGTGTTTAAGTACATTTCCACTGAGGTCCAGTTCTCTCAGGTGTGATGGGTTTGATTTCAGAGCTGAAGTCAGGAAGACACACTGCTTCTCTTTAATACTGCATTTACACAGACTGAAGACAGAAACAGAAAGGTCAATGGTTCAGATTCTTGACGACTGTCTTATGAAAACAGCAACAGTAGACATATGTGACCCTGGACCCCAAAACTTAACCACAAAAGTCTTAAGTCGCTGGGGTATATTTGTAGCAATAGCCAAAAATACATTGTATGGGTCAAAATTATTGATTTTTCTTTTATGCCAAAAATCATTAGCACTTTAAGTAAAGATCATGTTCCATGAAGATATTTTGTAAATTTCCTACCGTAAATATATCAAAACCTAATTTTTGATTTGTAATATGCATTGCTAAGAACTTCATTTGGACAACTTTAAATGCGATTTTATCAATATTTTGATTCTTTTTGCACCCTCAGATTCCAGATTTTCAAATAGTTGTATCTCCAAATATGCCAAATATGGTCCTATCCTAACAAACCATACATCAACAGAAAGCTTATTTCTTCAGCTTTCAGATGATGTATAAATCTAATTTTCGAAAAATTGACCCGTATGACTGGTTTTGTGGCCCAGGGTCACATATAGCCTTCCATATAGTCTGTATAGTTGAGTTGTTAATAGATTTATACGTTTTTAATGCCAGAACCTGCAGTTTTCTTTCTATTAAATTTTTTTTTTTTCAAAACTACAGACATAATTTTTTTGTCTCTTATTCATTGTTGCAGCAAATGTGAATCTCATAATATTTCTGCAGAACATGTACACAACCAGTACATTTTATAAAATACTTTAAATTAAATTAAATAAAATGTTATTTAATTAAATCCTATTTAGACACCTATTATTAAAGGTGACAAAAATACAGTTGAATTACAGATGCAGTGCTAGGGTTTAAATACTGTAAACTGGGCCTGTTTGATTAAAAAGTGACTTTCAATCAAACTGCTGTACAGTATAATGATACTAACGCTAGTATTTCCAGCTTGCATTGTGGGTTCATCAGTAGATTGCTAATGTTTTCAAATCCAGAGTCTCCTAGTTTATTCTCACTCAGGTCCAGCTCTCTCAGGTGTGATGGGTTTGATTTCAGAGCTGAAGTCAGGGCAGAACATCCTTCATCTGTCATATCACAGCCTCTTAACCTTCATTGGGAAAAAGCAGAAAATAAAACATTCTGTAAAGACAAATGAAGAGGGATCATCTTTATTTCACCAGATCACAAAATACTCTCTCACAAAATGCTCTTTACAAGATACTGAGTATAAAGTGTCTTTGTTTAAAAACTGTCAAGGTGATTTTAAGCATTTTGTTTCTTGTATGTGAATGCTACTGACCTCAGTCTCTCCATTTTACAGCGGAAATCAATCAGTAGATCACATAAGTGCTTCACTCCTTTGTTTTCTATTTTATTTCCACTCAGGTCCAGTTCTCTCAGGTGTGATGGGTTTGATTTCAGAGCTAAAGTCAGGATGAAACACTGTTTCTCTGTAATATGGCATCCACACAGACTGAAGACAGAGAGAGAAAGAGCAATGAATCAGATCTATGAAAATCATCTAAGGTTTTGGAGGATTTGGATCTTTTGCCTGACTGTAATTTGTCATTTGAAAGTCACACTTGAAATTCTCTTGAACAGCAGTTATGAAACATCAGTTCTATTCCAGGTGCATTCACTTGACATCAATTTTAAGACCGGTTCTTCAATATCAATGTCACCCTTTAGCTCAAAGGGGTAAATGTGTTTAAGTCTGCTGTTCCCAGCTACATACAGTAAGGTTTTCCTTAGTTAACTACATTAGTTAACATTAATTAATGAAGAACAATACTTCTACAGCATTTTTCAAATAAAAAGTTGTATCTCTTAACATTACGCACTGTGAACTAACATGAAAAAACAACAAAAATTAACAAAGATTAATTTGATCCAGTGTTCATTCATTAAAGTAGTATTGTATGTGTGCTTGCTGCAATTTAAAAAATAAATGAATAAAAATTGTCCCTGAATTTAAGCAGGACTAAAGGATTAGTGTAAACGTCAGCCGATAAAGACTGGAGGCCGATCAGTTGGTACATCACTAATTTGCTTTGTTCTAAATCGGGCACTAAACTGTTTTGAGGAGTTTGTAAATTCTGGAAGAAAACGTCTCGGTTACGTTTGTAACCCTCGTTCCCTGAAGGAGGGAACAGAGACGTCACGTCGGTGACTGACAAATTGGGATCGCACTTCGAGAGACCAATGTACTTTAAGTGTAAACTAAACGAGCCAATGCACATTGGCATGCGATGATTGCATCCAGCTGCCGCTGATCGCAGCGCGAGT
>NW_015638052.1:111182-111871 GCF_001515625.1 Sinocyclocheilus rhinocerous | reverse complement strand
CCAGCTGCCGCTGATCACAGCGTGAGTATAAGTAGGCAGCAGATGCAGCGCATATTCAAGTTTTTCGCTGAGGAGCCGAGCCGGTGACCCGGCCGCTCAGCGGTGGTACAGCAGCCGTGGCGACGGAACGTGACGTCTTCCTTCAGGGAACTTGGGTTACATATGTAACCAAGACGTTCCCTTTCAGTCGGTTGCTCCGAGTCACGTCGATGACCGACGAATTGGGATCCCTACCAAAACGCCACGGTTGCTGCCCCTTCCAGCGCCCCTAGTAAACAACCTAGTCCCCCCGCGGCAACTGGGGTGGAAGAAAGGACAGGGAGAGAGTCTATAGGGCCTTTTACATTTAGTTCTGGAACTAAAGCGGTGCGAAAGGCCCTTATTACTGTTGTTCCACTAGACCCATACAGTAAGACTTATTGGATAACACTGGGAAAGCGTACCCTTTCCAGGGAATCCACATTCTGCCAGCTGGGAGGTATCATGTGGAGATTACACATATGGACTGGGCATTAAGGGCAGTACAACATATGGAATGTCTCTGAGGTGGCTCCGGCCCAGTTAGGAGGGAGGCAACACCGGCAGGAACGGCAGAGCGGAGTCTTCCAAGGGAAAGACACGGGCTCACCAAGAGGGGAACTGCACCGTGGAAGAATACACACATGGGATCACCATGGGGAACACAACAT
>NW_015638052.1:81805-110523 GCF_001515625.1 Sinocyclocheilus rhinocerous | reverse complement strand
CACAACATATGGCACCTAGCCTAGCACAGGGGTTAACTAACAGGCAACTTTACAGGTGTTAGGCCTGGCGCCGGACACTCCGCCATGTACGGCTGCCGAGGGTGACGGAACTGAACTGAAGAGCAGAATAAGCACACGCATCCGGTCAGTTGAGGGGAATGGCGCAGCAAGCGAGACACCGAGCAGTCTCTCTGGTTCACTGGCTACTTGTGGCGAGTACACGAGAGGACACTGCTCTACACGAAGGCTATAAAACCTAGCAAACGTGTTTGGTGTCACCCAGCCTGCAGCTCTACAAATATCTGCCAGCAAGGCGCCATGCGCCAACGCCCAAGAAGAAGCAACACTCCTTGTCGAGTGTGCTCTCAACCCAAGCGGGCACGGCACGCCTTGACTTTGATGCACCAAGACGATGGCATCCATTATCCAGTGGGCCAACATCTGCTTGGAGACAGCCTTTCCCTTCTGCTGGCCTCCGTAACAGACGAAGAGCTGCTCTGAGGTCCTAAAGCTCTGCGTACGGTCCACGTATAGGCATAAAGTGCAAACGGGACAGAACAAAGCTAGAGCTGGGTCTGCCTCCTCCGAGGGCAGCGCTTGCAGGTTCCCCACCTGATCCCTGAAAGGTGTGGTGGGAACCTTGGGCACAATTCCAGGCACGATTCGTTGACCGAAAATGCATGCAGGTCCCTTACCCTCTTGATGGAGGCCAGCGCAGTTAAGAGCACAGTCTTTATCGACAGAGTTCTCAGATCTGCATACTGCAACGGCTCAAAAGGGGCCCTCTGCAATGTCGTAAGTGCCAGAGGGAGATCCCAAGAGGGTATGGGATTTAGTCTCCTCGCGCCCCTCAGGATCCTGAAAATTAGGTTGTGATGTGCGGCAATTGTGGCAACATGTACTTTTAGGGTGGAGGGAGACAGCCTTCGCTCCAACCCCTCCTGGAGGAAGGAAAGCACAGCTCTGATCTCCGGGGGTCTTCCCGGTGAGAAGAGCACCATTCAACGAACAGGTTCCACTTCAGGGTATGGGCACGCCTCGTAGAGGGTGCTCTTGCCGAAGTGATGGTGTCTACCAACACATGGGGTAGATCACCTGGGACCTCCGCTTCCCGTCTATGGGCCACACATGGAGGTTCCACAGATCTGGACGCGGGTGCCAGGGGGTGCCCCATCTCTGAGAAAGTAGATCCTTCCTCAGAGAAATGCGGAAGGGAGGGTGCTGTAGCGAGGAGCATCAGTTCCGGGAACCAGGTCCGGTTGGGCCAGTAAGGTGCAACTAGCAGGACCTGTTCCTCATCCTCCCTGACTTTGCACAGTGTCTGTGCAAGTAGGGTCACTGGGGAAAACGCATTCTTGCGTAGGCCCCGGGGCCAGCTGTGCTCCAGTGCATCCGTGCCAAGGGTTCCCCCAGTCAGGGAATAGAACAGCTGGCAATGGGACGTGTCTGGAGGGGCAAACAGGTCTACCTGTGCGGCTTTGAAGTGTCTCCATATCAGCTGGATCGCCCGGGGATGGAGTCTCCATTCTCCCAGAAGTGCATGCTGCTGTGAAAGCTCGTCAGCTGCATGATTGAGCAGGCCCAGAATGTAAATGGCACGAAGCAACCTCAGATGCTTCTGACTCCATAGGAGGAGATGGCGGGCGAATTGCGACATACGACGGGAGCGTAGACCACCCTGGTGGTTGATGTACGCAACGGTCGCAATGTTGTCCGTATGGACCAGTATGTGTTTGCCTCATAGCAGCGTTTTGAAGCGGACCAGCCAAGGCGTACTGTAAACAACTCAAGGCAATTGATGTGCCAATGCAGATGGGGGCCCGTCCACAACCCCGAAGCTGCATGCCCATTGTACGTGGCACCCCAGCCTGTGGTGGAGGCATCCGTGAACACAACAGCATGCTGGACACCTGTACTATGGAAACTCCTGCCCGTAGAAATGCAGGGTCCGACCATGGGCTGAAAGCTTGGTGACAGGCCGGAGTGATCATCACTCGGTGCGTGCCGCGCTGCTACGCCCATCTCAGGACTGGGCCGTGAAGCCAGTGCTGAAGCGGCCTCATATGAAGCAGTCCGAGCAGCGTTACTGTAGCTGTGGATGCCATATGCCCCAGGAGCCTCTGAAACTGTTTCAGTGGGGCCGCTGTCCTGCGCCTGAGAAAATTCAAGCCGTTCAGCATTGACTGAACACATTCCTCTGTGAGGCGTGCTGTCAGGTTGACCGAGTCCAACTCCATACCAAGAAAAGAGATCCTCTGCACTGGAGAAAGTTTGCTCTTTTCCCAGTTGACCCGACGTCTCAACTGGCTGAGGGGATTTAGCACCATGTCCCTGTGCTCGCACAACTGATCCTGCGACTGAGCCAGAATGAGTGATAGTTGAGAATGTGAACGCCGTGTTCTCTCATGGGAACAAGGGCCCCCTCCACAACCTTCGTAAAGACGCGGGGTGACAGGGACAGCCCGAAGGGAAGGACCTTGTACTGATATGCCCATCCCTCGAACGCAAAGAGGAGAAACGGCCTGTGCAGAGGGAGAATGGAGACATGAAAGTACGCATCCTTCAGGTCGATCGCCTCAAACCAATCTCGGGGACGGATGCATTCGAAAATGCGTTTCTGCGTCAACATTTTGAACGGTAGCTTGCAAAGGGCCCGGTTCAAAACTCGCAGGTCCAAGATTGGTTGTAACCCAGGGTGGCGCAGCCCCCTTGCGGCCAGCTCTCCGCTGTGGCCTCAGTGGATCCTGCTGCTGCTGAGGCTGGGGGGGCCTCGTCGCCTCAGCGACGAGCAGGCGGGAGGGGCTGCACCCAGCGGCGGGGTGAAAGCAGCGGCGGGGTGAAAGCAGCAGCGGGCCGCCGGGGCAGGATTTGCTTGATAGCCTCCGTCTGCTTCTAGGCAGCCGAGAACTGTTGGGCAAAGCTTTCGACTGCATCGCCGAAAAGGCCGGCCTGGGAGATAGGAGAGTCGAGAAAACGATATTTGTCGGTCTCCCGCATATCCACCAGGTTCAGCCAGAGATGGCGTTCCTGGACCACCACCGTTGCCATTGTCTGACCCAGGGATTGCGCAGTGACTTCTGTCGCTCTCAAGGTGAGGTCCATCGCCGTGTGCAGCTCCTGCATCAACCCTGGGTCAGAACTACCCTCGTGCAACTCCTTTAATGCCTTGGCCTGGTATACTTGCAGGAGTGCCATGGCGTGCAGGGCAAAGGCAGCCTGTCCAGTGGCACCGTAAGCCTTGGCCGTAAGCACAGACGAGAACTTACTGGCCTTGGATGGGAGACGAGGGTTACCCCTCCAGGTGGGGGCTCCACCGGGGGGATTGCCTCGTAACCTCTGGCTGCCCCACCATCGAGGGTAGTGAGGGAGGAGGAGGCACCAAACCGGTTTTGGGCAGAAAATGGTGCCTTCCACAACCTGGTCACCTCCTCATGCACTTCCGGGAAGAAACACACTGGGGTGGGGGGCTGAGAACCAGCCTGGGCCGCCCCAAGATACCAATCATCTAACCTCGACAGCTCGGAACACGGTGGCTCTCTCCACTCGAGCCTGACCACCTTGGCAGCCCAGGAAAGCATAGCCGTTAATTCTGGGTCAGGCTCGGGCAACACCACTCTCCCCGAAGTGGGCAGCGCAGCCGAGTCCTCATCCCCAGACTCCAGCTCACCCTCCAATGCCGCAATCAACATCTGGTCATCCGGAGGAGCACCGAATGAAATGACCGGACCCCCGTACGAGGAACTGACACGTTCACCCGGTAGCCCCACAGCTTGCAGCGTGCTAGAGGAGTGGGGGGCCCACGGAGATGCACTCGGTGGGTTTGCCCCCACTGTAACCCTGCTGCAGCGCCGTCACATTAACACCAGGCGTTGAAGAAGCCTCTTCCTCAGAGCGCACGTTGACTAGTCAGAATTCCTCTCAGACGAAAAGGCTGAGTATGCGTTGCACCCGCTGCCTAATTATACTTGCGCTGTGATCAGCGGCAGCCGGATGCAATCATCGCATGCCAATGTGCATTGGCTCATTTAGTTTACACTCTAAGTATATTGGTCTCTCGAAGCGAGATCCCAATTCATCGGTCACCGACGTGACTATTGTTCTCCCTCTACAGTAAATGAAATAATTACTGACCCAAGATCAAACTGACTTGGCCTACCTTTTAAAGCTAAATGCCATTTTATAATTATTTGTGTTTTTAATGGCCTGTTTAATTTTAATACTTAATATTGTGACACCTCTGGCTCAAACAAATGGGAAAATAGTATTATCAAATACATGTTAAATGATGTAAGATACTCACATCAGTGTGTTGAGTTTACAGTGTTTATCCTGCAGTAGAGCAGCGATCTGATTCACTCGTGTGTCTCCTAGTTCATGTAAACTCAGATTCAGCTCTTTCAGGAGTAACGGGTTTTCACCCTGAACTTTAATCACATATTGGCAGGCTTCATCTGCAGCAGGACCCAAAAACCTGCAAAAGTAGGATTCAGTTTAATTCTGAACTAAATGTCCATTGCCTTACAAAACATGTTAAGACAGAATACATTATTGTTTCTAATGACAAGCTCTAGTTACTGTTTTACTTTGAACATAAAAAAGTATGACTTTTTGACGTCCAAATATTTATTTTAAAGAAACAGTGTAACAGAGCAAATGTCCTGAGGAGCAGAAGGGCAAAATATTGATTTTCAATACAAATATGGACAGTGACATTAGCATTCTGATTGGTCTCAAGATCTTTCTAGACACAGCATGTTTGTGAAGAACTGGAGACTCACAGATCTGCTGCAGAGTGACAGAGTGTTGAGAATCTGGGCTTGATGGAAATTATGTGTGTTCAGAAAAAGTTAATACCAAACTATTGAATATCAGCACATCTATAATGTCTTTTTAACCTGTACTGTTGCTTGTACCATAACTAAACTGTGCTGACATTTGTCACCAATGGCACAGAACACTTAGATGCACCAAATTGCAGATTATTATATTACTGAAGTAATAGTTTGTATGAATATTGAGCCTGCATATCATTTATATTGTATTATTTGATCACATCTCACCTCAGTGTCTTCAGCTGACAGTTTGGATCCTGTAGTAAATCATCAAGCTCCTTCACTCCTGATTGTCCAGGATCATTTCCTGTGAGATCCAGCTCTATCAGGTGTGAAGGGTTTGATCTCAGAGCTGAAGCCAGAGCTTTATAACCATCTTCAGTGATACTGCAGTCTAAAAGTCTAGAGGAAGACAAAAACAATGTCTCAAATGTATTCAGTTACTCATTTAGTAAAAACAAGATTTTATTTTTCAGATTATGGTATTTATAATTGTTTGTGCCCAAAAAATGCAACATGTGCCAATGTTGCCAAAATGTTTTTAGACAAAAGCATACTACTGATTTTTACTACTGTAAAATATATTACTGTCATAAATTTTCTGTTCATCTTTAAATTCTCCAAATTCAAACCTGAGTATCTGCAGTGTGCACTGAGAGTTTTCCAGTAGAGTGGAGATTTCAGTCACTCCAGAGTTTCCGAGTTTATTTCCACTCAGATCCAACTCTATCAGGTTTGAAGGGTTTGAATTAAATGCTGATGCCAGAGCAGCACAACCTTCTTCTGTAATACTGATGCAATTAAACCTGTAGAAAAGAGAAAAACAAATAAGCTTTACATACAATTGTGCATCTAGTAGCTTTGGCTATTACTATTTTAGTCCACCAACATGAGATTTGCATGATAAATATTTGTTTAGTAGCTGGCCTTTGTTGTACACATTGACTAAGATACTTACATCAGTTTTTTCAGACTACATTTTTCATTCTTAAACAGAGTCGAGAAGATTTTCATTCCTGAGTTTCTGAGTTTAGTCCCACTCAGATTCAGTTCTGTCAGATTTGAAGGGTTTGAATTTAAAGCTGCAGTCAGAGCATGACAATCTTCTTCTGTGATATCGCTGTTATTCAGACTGTGTTAACAGAAAATACAGATACAAATAAAAACAGTTTCAACTAAATATTTATCAAGAGTTAGTTAAAAGTCAACACGCTCTGGTAAACGATACATAAAACACACCCAGCAGCAAGTTCAAAAGTATGAAAAATTATCATGATAATGATCAAACTTACATCAGTTTGCTGAGTTTACAATGTATATCCTGCAGTACAGCAGCAAGTTTGTTCAATCCTGACAGTCCTAGTTCATGTTCACTCAGATTCAGTTCTCTCAGGAGTAACAGGTTTTCACCCAGAACTCTATTCACATCCTGACAGGCTTCATCTGCAGCAGGACCCAAAAACCTGCAGAACAGATGATGAAGCACAATTCAATTCAACTAAACTTGGTGTAATAAAAATAGCATCTGATTCTGATGGAAAACAGTGAGAAATGGTTCATCTTGAATTCACCTTGACACAAAAGATTGCTTTAGTGAAATAATATTTGTATTAATAATTCAACAGAATGTCATTTATTTTGTATTATTTCATCATGTCTCACCTCAGTGTCTTCAATTGACAATTTGGATCCTGTAGTAAATCACTGAGCTGCTTCACTCCTGATGGTCCAGGATCATTTCCTGTGAGATCCAGCGCTATCAGGTGTGAAGGGTTTGATCTCAGAGCTGAAGCCAGAGCTTCATAACCTTCTTCAGTGATACTGCAGTCTGAAAGTCTACAGAAAGACAAAAACAACCAAGTAAAAAACAGATCAAAACATAACTTCATTACTATTAGCATTCCTCACACCAATTGGATATTTATATTTCCCAGCACCTCAAAAATGCAATCTGTTTGTCAATACTTTCTAAATCTTTCTACACAAACACGTTTTTCATTACTGTAAGTAACATTACTGACTTGTTCCTTGTTACACAATGCCAGTTTACAGACCAGTTGGAGCTTTAGCTGTACACTGATTCATATTTAAATTAACTAAATTCAGACCTGAGTATCTGTAGTTTGCATTGTGAATTTCTCAGCACACTGGAGATTTCTGTTACTCCTAAGTTTCCTAGTTGATTCTCGCTCAGATCCAGCTCTCTGAGGTTTGAATTAAATGCTGATGCCAGAGCAACACAACCGTCACCTGTAATACTGATGCAGTTCAACCTGTAGAAGAAAAAAAAAAATCTATATATACACAATTATGCAACTAATTTCTTTAGCTATTACTTTTATCCATATACAGTATATTTGATATAGTAATATTTTGCATTTCATGGTAAAATACTTAAGCCTAAACCATGCTTACAACCCTACACTGAACAAGCAGTTTGGAGAATGGTTGGAATGATACAGTTATAATAGTAATATTTACATCTTATTTCTTTATCTTCGAATGTTAAAGCCTCAAGCTTTTATTTTGGTGGAAAACTGCACAGTGACCTTTAAGTCTCTGCGTTTAGTTCACATTAGGACTACAAATCTGGTGAAATGCTGTAAACATCTGTCCACAAAAATGATGGAAATTCTGCAAATGTAAAATTAAGTGAACCTTCCAAATGCCCGTTATAAGCAGATTAATTAATGGGATACACTTTTAAAATACTTACTTCAGTTTTTCCAGTCTACACTGTACATTTTCAAACAGAGTCAACATAATCTTCATTCCTGAGTTTCCTAGTTTATTCTTACTCAGATTCAGCTCTTTCAGATTTAATGGATTTGAATTTAGAGCTGCAGCCAGAACACGACAACCTTCTTCTGTGATATCGCTGTTATTCAGACTGCAGATTTGAGAAAACAGATTTAGTTTCATCTTAATATTTCCCAGTATGTATTAGTTGACAGTTGAAAATTACTGGTGGGGATGATGATGATAAGCACATTACAAAAGTCCTATATGTTCTTTCAGTCAGCACTCTCTTATAAAAGATAGATAAAACACATCTAGCAGCAAGATTTTAAGTGTCACTAACAAATATTTTTAAAAAAACTTACATCAGTGTGTTGAGTTTACAGTGTTTATCCTGCAGTAGAGCAGCGATCTGATTCACTCGTGTGTCTCCTAGTTCATGTTCACTCAGATTCAGTTCTCTCAGGAGTAACGGGTTTTTACCCACAATTCCAGTCACATACTGACAGGCTTCATCTGCATCAGGTCCCAAAAACCTAAAGAGAGAAAGAAGCAGGATTCAATTCAGTTTTCTACTAAACTTGGTGAAAAATAGCATCTGATTCTGAAACTGTGTGAAAGGGTTTGTCTTATGACGCTTTTCCACTGCATGGTACGGCTCGGTACGGTTCACTTTTGGGGGGTTTTCCACTGGGTACAGTACCTGGTACCTGGTACTTTTTTAGTACCACCTCGGTTGAGGTTCCAAGTGAACCGTACCGTTACCAAAACGAGACGTGTAAACTCTGCTGATCACGGATTGGCCGGAAAGAATTGTCACTACCTGCGTCACTGAACTTGCGACACAAACACAACAGAACTGCTAGATTTAAATCAGCACAGCCAGCGAAGGATTGAACGCAAATGAAAAAGTTTTTCAGGAGTCGCGACAGTAGAGGCGGCGCAACTATAACAACATAGTGGTCCAGGGCCTCAGTAGTCGTACTGAGCCGTGCCGAGCCGAGTCGTACTACGCAGTGGAAAAGCACCATTAGATTTACTTTACTGCAACAAATTGTATTACACAAATGTTTTTATAAATAATTTACCTGCACATTATTTATTTTGTATTACTTTAACATATGAAGTATGGATGAGCCTGCATTTCATTTATATTGTATTACATCACATCTCACCTCAGTGTCTTTAGTGAATAGTTTGGATCCTGTAGTAAATGATTGAGCTGCTTCACTCCTGATGGTCCAGGATCATTTCCTGTGAGATCCAGCTCTATCAGGTGTGAAGGGTTTGATCTCAGAGCTGAAGCCAGAGCTTTATAACCTTCTTCAGTGATACTGCAGTCTGAAAGTCTACAGAAGAGGTTTTATTACAATCAAAAGTATTATATAATTAATGTTACTACAAAAAAGTTTAATATTAAAAAATGTCTACTGTATTTTGTTTATGGTCTTCTGGTCAGAGGAGAAAAACATGATTCATCATCTGACACAAGCATGTCTTTCCCTCTTCTTTGGTTTACTACAGTAATTTTTCTTTGATCAAAAAAAATAATTATTAAAACTCAAAAGACATAGTTATTGTTATTATTAAAATCAAACACTGGTTCACCCAAGTTTCTCCACTGTGCAGTTTGTATCTTCTAATCCGTTCTGGAGTTTCTTCACTCCTGAATCCTGCAGATTATTGTTGCTCATGTCAAGTTCTTTCAGACTGGAGTTTGATCTCAGGACTGTAGCAAGAACTGAACAGCTTTCCTCTGTTAGACCACAACCACGCAGCCTAACATTTTAAACAGGAGAGGGAGAATTTACAAACACAAAGTGCTCGATTCCAACATTCTGTGATTACTGAGAACTGTGTTTAGGTCACCTGATTTCTTTAACATAGATTAAATGTGCAATAAAAACTACATTAAAAATACTCACTGTAGTGTGTTGAGTTGACAGTGTTTATCCTGCAGTAGAGCAGTGATCTGATTCACTCGTGTGTCTCCTAGTTCATTTTCACTCAGATTCAGCTCTCTCAGGAGTAACGGGTTTTTACCCACAATTCCAGTCACGTACTGACAGGCTTCTTCTGCATCAGGACTCAAAAACCTGCAGAAGAGATGAAGTAGGATATAATTTAATTCCCAAATAAACTTGATGGGAAAAAAAACATCCAAATATGATGGACAGAAGTGTGAAATAGTTTTTCTTGAATTTACTTTAATGCAGCAGGTTTGTATTGGTGAAATAATATTTCTATAAATAATTCACCTGCATTTAATTTATTTTGTATTATTTCATCACGTCTCACCTCAGTGTCTTCAGATGACAGTCTGGATCCTGTAGTAAATCATTGAGCTGCTTCACTCCTGATTGTCCAGGATCATTTCCTGTGAGATCCAGCTCTATCAGGTGTGAAGGGTTTGATCTCAGAGCTGAAGCCAGAGCTTTATAACCTTCTTCAGTGATACTGCAGTCTGAGAGTCTAGAACAGGAATGAAAATGTAAAATTCAACTAATTAATCAGCTATTCTATAATTTACCTTAACTCTTTTAACACCGCCAGCGTTTTTGATCATTTTCACTAAAATTCCATTGTACCCAGAAATGTTGTTGTATGAATATCTGAACATGCAATACATCAAAATAAAGAACAGAGCCTCTAATTTTAAACAAAATTTTCTTTTTTTATCAACACTTTAATGTAGGTAAGTTTTGTAAAAAAAAAAAAAAGCATCATTTTGAGCAAAAAGCTGAAAAAAAAAACATGTTTTTATCAAAGACTGCATCTGGATCATATCAGTACGATGATCAAAGCATAGATTAAGCAGATTGCGTCCATCAGCACTCCAAAAGCTTTGACAGTCCTTTACAACTTCCTGGATTGACATTTTACTCTATAACATTAGGTAGTTTTGCTTTATATGCTGTTAACTGTTGATGATTGCATTATTTTTCATATGCATCTGCTTACACATGAGATCGCCCGTTTCTGCGTCTTCCTCGTCTGTGCTTTTGATCAGGAGATTCTGGTCTCATTCAAGAGATGTGTAATAGTGCCACCGAGCATATAACAGTGAAAACACGGAAAGACGTACAATCTCATATTTGGCGTGAAGCGTTTTCTCATGAAAGATTAGATAACTTGTCAGTGGTGGGGAAAGAGTTAACAATATTAATCCCCAAAGACATCTTCTACAATGAATTCTACCATGAAAAGTGAAAACTTATAGCCAAATATATATAACTTGAGTTGGGTATAACTTACTGTAATCTAATTACTTTTCCTGGTAACGCAGTTAGTTAAAGTAATGCGTTACATTTAAAATGTATGTAATTTGGTTACTTATGTCAATAAAATTACGTTACTTAAGTTACAAATGCAGTGTTAAAAATTATGAAGTAAAAATCATGTTTTGCGATTTTTGAACATCCTGCAAAGTTTTAAATCTGAAAGTGCACCGTGTATAAAGTTATTGTCTCTCAAAAGAAAGAGTAGACTCTGAATCATTGGAACGAGTCTATTTAAAACGAATCCCAAGCCATTTCATGTTGACGTCAACATGAAACATTAGCATATTGCCCACCCACTAGTTGGTCTTTTCGCGTTGGTCTGAATGAAAATGCAAATTCATTCTTTGCCACTAGGTGCCGATTTTGGAGTGGTAAAATAGCAGTTTCCCCGGTAACGCTATACACAAAGCAGAACTGTGCTCACAAACACTGCTTTATCGAGATTGAGGTCTCTGCAGAGCAAAAGAGGGCGTTTCTGAATTTGTGGGTGTTTTCAAACTGCAGGGTGTTTCTCAATCATTCAATCAAAATGATCCCCCTTACTTAACCCCACCCCTAAACCTACCGTCACTATGACGTCAGCCAATCAGGAAACATGGTCTAAAAACGCCCCGATCTGGTAACTCCCATTACTTTCCTGCAGAGACCTAAGGTGCGTTCGACTTGAACCATGGCTACAGATGGCGGCCAACAAGACCGCTTGCAGTCGGGGGCAGAGTTGAAAACGGACACGTCAAGCCGGACACTTTCTGCTTCCGGTAGTGAAGCTCACGCTGTGTTTGTGTACTCTATCACAGATGAAGTGAATAAAATGCAACGTACAGACATTTCAGAAACGTTTTCATGAGCAACAGAAACACTTTTTTTATACTGCTTAATACAGCGCCATCTGTTCAAGAATAAAGTTCAACGTAAATATATACTATTTAAATACTAATAAAGTGGAGGTATATTTGCTTTCATCAGTGTTTTATGATAAACGTGACTCAATATAACATTGCGACTACAGTAAAAAAGCTTTTACTGTTCTAAAAACACAGATTTGTGAGCAGTTTTGGATTTGAAGATGTTAGAAACACACGTCATTGTTGTCATGTGGCGAATTTGGCCAATCGTGAAACAGCTGTCCTGCAGTCACTCTGAAAAAGCTGCGCCAGCTGAGTCAGCCGGCTGCTCTCGAAACGCTATCACAGTACTTTGATGCCACATGTGACAGTGACAGTGACGTGGCGTTGGCGCCGGTTCAAGTCGGACTTTCTAACCGGCATGTTCAAAATTTCTAACCGGCATGCACTGCTTCAATTCAGCCACCGATCGGTCTGCGCAGTGCTGCATGAAGTCGAACACACCTCTATACTTGGCTTTATCAGGCATTACAGGCATGATGAAATGAAAATGAGACCAATCGAACCAATCATCGCAGATTAGCGTCAGGGGTTTGGAAAAATGAATCGTTGAGCGAATCGTTTTGGAGTCGTTGAGCAAGTATGGTAAAAATAAATGCATATTATAGACAATGAAAGTGTTTTTTTGACCTTGCATGCATGTCAACCTGTTGTTAGGGACTCCCAAAACCAAAATATGAGCGTTTCATTACCCATAATAGGGGCACCGGAGAATGTGAGCTAAAATGCAGATGAGTCCTACAACATTTAGATCCAATGAAAGGTCGTATTTCAATTCGTATGAATCATATTTCAAAATGTTGCACTCAACATATTTTAGTCTGGCATTATAGTTTGGGAAAAGTTCAACAAGTGAATGTATACAAGTTTATGTCACACAGTAACACTAATATAAGTAAAAATAAATGACTCATCAGAATGAGATCATCCGCTGCATTAAGCCGCATCGGCATCACAATTCAAGGCTAAAGCTGCATTCACACTAGTAGCGAATTTGTCGCTGCATGTCGCTAGAGGCTGGCAATGAGGTTGCTATAGTGGGCGTTCTCACTACTGGTTGCCTTGACAGCGAATCAGGCTTCTTGTCACTAAATACAAACATTTTGGAGGCAAAATACTAAATATAAATATAAATTAAATCCATATACATACAAACAAAAATTAATTGCGAAGGTTTATCTATGGCTGAGAGGAGAACGATCACATGAGCTCTACCGTCTTCTTTCCTATTGGCTGTCGCTCCCGAAAGTTGCTCTTCGTTTGCACAAAGTTGAAGTATTCTCAACTTTGTCGTGTCGCTGGACACGCCCTATCCGGTCTCCAACGGCCGCTGCCGCTCTTGTCGCCAACTCTCCATTAAAATGAATGGGATCGTGTCGCTTTGTCGCTTATAGTGTGAATGGGGCTTTATTCCTCACATCGCGTCTTCTTCCAAAAACGCAAAGTAGCCGAGATGAACTTGAATCTTTCTTTGTATACGGAGGTGATGTGGACATTTACATATTCGCGTGTCTCAAGCCTGGTTTCTCTTGGATGATTATCTTATTGCTCGTGATGTGCGTGGGCGTGATCACATTATATCTGAGCTCAGACAGAAAAGACTGTACCTCGCGTTGGTTTCATACAGATTATTTTATCAGAGAATATTTGTTTTCGACATGACTTACTTCATATACTGTATTTCTCATGTCATTTTCGTTCATTTTAGTGACTCGTTTCAGGAAGATATTCACGGAGACTGAGAACGCAGAAAGAAGAAAGTGAAGTGACGTCTGGCCAAGTATGGTGCCCCATACTCAGAATGTGTGCTCTGCATTTAACCAAGTGCACACACACAGCAGTGAACACACACCCGGAGCAGTGGGCAGCCATATTGCTGCAGCGCCCTGGGAGCAGTTGGGTGTCCGGTGCCTTGCTCAAGGGTCTCACCTCAGTCGTGGTATTGAAGGTGGAGAGAGCTCTGGTTTTTCACTCCCCCCACCGACAATTCCTGCTGGACCGGAGACTCGAGCCCACGACCTTTGGGGTACAAGTCCGACTCTCTATCCAATAGGCCACAATTGCCACCCCCAAATTTTGTTGATATTGGGAGTGTAGGCTATAAAAATAATACTTATGTATTTTTTTTCAGTCAATATTAAATTAATAAAAGAACTATGAGTTTCTCTTTGTAGTGTATTTTTTAGGTTTAATACCTTGAAAAGTAAAGTAAACTTGAAAGTAACTTGAAAGTAAAATAATTAGTAATCTGATTACTTTTTAAATGCAGTAATCAGTAATGTAATCAAAATACAACTTTAAAGAAGTAATTTGTAGCGAATTACTTTTTTTGATCAACTTACCCAACACTGTATATATGCAAACAAAAGGCCCAGAGACCTTAAAAATGTTAGGCATCAAATCACCCGATAATCTTACATTCACTTACAATGTTTCAATTATCTAAAACTCTATAGGTGTGAAACTCTTTCATCTGAATGATCCACAACATACAAGTAACTCTACATCAGAATAGTTGAAAAACAAAATGTAAGTTTTGGAATGGCCTAATTAAAGTCCACACTTATGGTGTGGAAGGACCAGGAACATACAATTTTTTTGCTTGAGCTAAAACAGTTAAGCCTTCCTTTCTGTGGTGGATTAACCAGCTCAAAATTAATAAATGTATCTGAATTCTGCCTCATTCCTAGAGCTGCATCTAATGGTTGCTTAAATATATAAATGTAAAAAACAAAAGCAAAATAGAAATGTTAACTTGGAAGAATGTCTATATAAAAAGGGTCTATATCTATAAGGTCTTCTACATCCAATTACATATTGGATATATATATATATATATATATATATGTGTGTGTGTGTGTGTGTGATTTAGATGGTAGTAATGATAAAAGTTACCTAGTTGCTTTTAGTGTATATTAGGAAATTTGTTTTTCAACACCTTGATAATCTTTTTCAACACCTTGATGTTAGTAAAACAAAAGGAGATTTAAATTAATCATTTTGCATAATGCCCATATTTTTTTTAACAAGGGAGATAGTAAACTGTGAAATTCATCATTTGTCTATTAATGTACATTTGGAAAAGAATATGTAAAACAAAATCATAATCTTTAGGTTTGGTTGAGATCAGTTTTTTGTTGGTTATCACACAACTTACCTCAGTATCTCCAGTTCACACTTTACGTTCTCCAGTCCAGTGCAGAGCAGCTTCACTCCTGAATCCTGCAGATTATTATTGTTCATGTTCAGTTCTTTCAGATTGGAGTCTAAACCAAGAACTGTAGCCAGAGCTGAACAGCTTATGTCTGTTAAGTCACAATCATTCAGGCTACAAGGAAAACAAGTCACATTAGATTGAATACATACAGTAAAATACAGTAAAATGCATGAGCTAAATACAAATATTAAATGTATTATCCATCTATTACTCTTACGATCATTAAAAATATTGTAAGATTGGTGGGCTAGACTGACATTGCAACTACAAAATCATTAGTATTTTTGATTAAGTGACAAATTTGCTACATAAACCAAACAAGAATACCATTTTAAGGTTTATAGCTTTATTGAGAATGAGTTTTATATTTGAAAGCACTCCATTGTCTTTTGAGGTGGAGAATATAGAGGTTAATTATTAGAACACTGAGAAGTTCGAATTATCATTCAAACAAAAGAAGACTTAAATTAGGAAGTTGCAGTTAGCAATAACTTCATATTTGAGTGAAAATAACAATGGAACGATGTGTTTATAATAAATGTTATGTTCTTCTGCTGCTAACAACAAAACTGCTAAATAACCAAATTGTATTAAATGACTTACAGAGCTATTTTGGAGTTTTTGATGACTGCTGATAATCTAATGAGACACTCGTCTGATTTCTTGAATTTCTGAAGCTCAAACTCCTCCAGCTGTAAACTTGAAAGTAACTTGAAAGTAAAATAATTAGTAATCTGATTACTTTTTAAATGCAGTAATCAGTAATGTAATCAAAATACAACTTTAAAGAAGTAATTTGTAGCGAATTACTTTTTTTGATCAACTTACCCAACACTGTATATATGCAAACAAAAGGCCCAGAGACCTTAAAAATGTTAGGCATCAAATCACCCGATAATCTTACATTCACTTACAATGTTTCAATTATCTAAAACTCTATAGGTGTGAAACTCTTTCATCTGAATGATCCACAACATACAAGTAACTCTACATCAGAATAGTTGAAAAACAAAATGTAAGTTTTGGAATGGCCTAATTAAAGTCCACACTTATGGTGTGGAAGGACCAGGAACATACAATTTTTTTGCTTGAGCTAAAACAGTTAAGCCTTCCTTTCTGTGGTGGATTAACCAGCTCAAAATTAATAAATGTATCTGAATTCTGCCTCATTCCTAGAGCTGCATCTAATGGTTGCTTAAATATATAAATGTAAAAAACAAAAGCAAAATAGAAATGTTAACTTGGAAGAATGTCTATATAAAAAGGGTCTATATCTATAAGGTCTTCTACATCCAATTACATATTGGATATATATATATATATATATATATATGTGTGTGTGTGTGTGTGTGATTTAGATGGTAGTAATGATAAAAGTTACCTAGTTGCTTTTAGTGTATATTAGGAAATTTGTTTTTCAACACCTTGATAATCTTTTTCAACACCTTGATGTTAGTAAAACAAAAGGAGATTTAAATTAATCATTTTGCATAATGCCCATATTTTTTTTAACAAGGGAGATAGTAAACTGTGAAATTCATCATTTGTCTATTAATGTACATTTGGAAAAGAATATGTAAAACAAAATCATAATCTTTAGGTTTGGTTGAGATCAGTTTTTTGTTGGTTATCACACAACTTACCTCAGTATCTCCAGTTCACACTTTACGTTCTCCAGTCCAGTGCAGAGCAGCTTCACTCCTGAATCCTGCAGATTATTATTGTTCATGTTCAGTTCTTTCAGATTGGAGTCTAAACCAAGAACTGTAGCCAGAGCTGAACAGCTTATGTCTGTTAAGTCACAATCATTCAGGCTACAAGGAAAACAAGTCACATTAGATTGAATACATACAGTAAAATACAGTAAAATGCATGAGCTAAATACAAATATTAAATGTATTATCCATCTATTACTCTTACGATCATTAAAAATATTGTAAGATTGGTGGGCTAGACTGACATTGCAACTACAAAATCATTAGTATTTTTGATTAAGTGACAAATTTGCTACATAAACCAAACAAGAATACCATTTTAAGGTTTATAGCTTTATTGAGAATGAGTTTTATATTTGAAAGCACTCCATTGTCTTTTGAGGTGGAGAATATAGAGGTTAATTATTAGAACACTGAGAAGTTCGAATTATCATTCAAACAAAAGAAGACTTAAATTAGGAAGTTGCAGTTAGCAATAACTTCATATTTGAGTGAAAATAACAATGGAACGATGTGTTTATAATAAATGTTATGTTCTTCTGCTGCTAACAACAAAACTGCTAAATAACCAAATTGTATTAAATGACTTACAGAGCTATTTTGGAGTTTTTGATGACTGCTGATAATCTAATGAGACACTCGTCTGATTTCTTGAATTTCTGAAGCTCAAACTCCTCCAGCTCTTCCTTTGATGTCAACAACACAAAGGCCATTGCAGACCACTGGGCAGGAGAAAGCTCAGCAGATGAGAGACTTCCTTTGTTAAGGTGGGTCTGAATATCTTTCACCAGAGTTTGATCATTCAGTTCATTCAGACAGTAGAACAAATTGATGGATCTCTCTGGTGACAGATTAGCTTCAAATTTCTGCTTGATGTAGTGAACTATTTCCTTTTTGCTTTGGTCATTGTCGTCTTGCTGGGTCAACAGACCTTGTAAGAGTAGTCGATTGGACTGGATTGACAGGCCAAGAAGAAAGCGAAGGAAAAGGTCCAGGTGTCCATTGTCACTCTCAAGCGCTTTGTCAACTACAGTCTTGAGCAAATCAGTCAAGGTTTCATTTTTGTTTTCCTGTTCTGTAGAGTCATGAACAAACACACTTTTCTTGTTGATGTCTTGAAACAGATGTGCATAAAGGGCTGCAATGAACTCTTGAATGCTCAAGTGAACAAAGCAGTACATGGTACCAAGAATGATCCCTGTTTCCTCCTTAAAGATCTGGGTACACATGCCTGAATACACTGATGCTTTATAGACATCAATACCACAGGCTTCCAGATCTGATTCATAGAAGATTACATTGTTTCTTTCCAGTTGTTGAAATGCCAGTTTTCCCAGTGAAAGTATAGCATCTTTATCCCAGGAAACATCTGGTGCGTATTCTCCATCATACTTTCGACGGCTCTGCTGGATCTGAAAGCGGAGAAAGTGTGTGTACATTTGTGTCAGAGTCTTAGGAGTGTCTTCAGTATTTGATTCCTGCTGTGTTTTGGAGGCGTCATCAGCCTGACTGTTTTTCAGATCATTATTTGTTTTCATTCCCCAGATTTCCCTTGATGAGGTTTGTGAGGAGAACATCCAGAGAGGCTGGTGATGATACATCAGACCATGTCTCATTACCCTCAAAGTTTAGAGGAAGACGAAATTCATCCAATCCATCAAGAATGAACAGGACTTTGTACATATTCCTCTTGGCAAGGTTCAGTCCTTTTGTCTCTGGGAAAAACTGAGTTATAAGGTCCATCAAACTTTGTTTTTCTTTATCCTGTAAGTTCATCTCTCTGAATGGAAGAGGAAATATGAAGCTGATATCTTGATTTTCTTTTCCTTCAGCCCAATCCAGAACAAACTTCTGCACAGAGACTGATTTTCCGATGCCAGCAACTCCTTTTGTCAGCACAGTTTTGATCTTCTTGTCTTTTCCAGGTTGAAATAAATTTGTGCATTCAACCTGTATCTCTTGTGATTCATGACGCCTGGAAGTAACTTCAATCTGTCTTATCTCATGTTCAGTATTGACCTGTTCACTACAACCCTGAGTGATATAGAGATCTGTGTAGATGTTATTCAGAAGCGTAGCATCACCTTGCTTAGCAATTCCTTCAAACACACACTGATACTTTTTCTTTAGGTTTGATTTAAGATGCATGAAGACCAGCTTATCTAAACACAGGAACAAAAAATATATTTTCATTAAAATCTTATACATTTATAAGTGACAATCTGTCATGTTCATAAGACTCTTACCTTCTAGAGTATCAGCAGCTTCATCTTGCTTCATCTCTCTCAGGAAGTAGAGTGTGAGATCAAGAGCTGCTTCTTTGATCCTGCACATGTCATCTTTATCTCTCACAAAGTATTGTGTGTTTTCCTTTTTTAATATTTTCTTAAACTTTTCCAGCTCGTACTTAAAAATTTTTATTATTTTGTTCTCAAGATCCTAACAATAAGCAAGAAAAAAGGTGTAGAACAAAAATTAACCAAATTGTATGTTCACATATCAAAAATGCTTAAAATATAAATAATTTACATATAGAACAAAAGTCCAAATGTAATCTAGAAGAAATGTATTCTATTACCTGGAATATGCTGTGGAGATTTTCTCTGAACTTCTTGTGGAAGTGGCACTTCTGAACCTTTGTGTCTGATTTCTCATGTTGAACCCTGTCAGGAAAATAAGGCTGGCCACTGATCATGTTAAACAAAGTAAAGAATAATCAGAATTACCAATAGGGTTTAATTTCTGGAAGTACTTAAGGAAATTTTTTTTTTAACTAAACATTTAGGTACACGTTCACTTTCAACCTTTTTGCCAATTGGGTATAAATATAAGTTACAAATAAAATTGGGTACGAATATAAGTTCTTATTTTCTAACAAACTGACAAAATGATTCATACTTTCATATATATTATACAATGTAAATACATGTATGTGCACTGTAAGTGCATTGTATTAAATTATTAATTTAAATGTAAGTACACAGTAGTTAAAGACACTTACAGAAATATAAAGTGTAGGTTTACATTTTCTGATCCAGGTAGGCTACAGGTTACTAGTGTATAGGCATAATCATTTAAAGATATTTATATAGTATTTTATAGTTAACTGATGGGTCATGCTTTGTTTTTATACATATTTTTGTGATGTTTTATTCTTAAATATCATCTCACATATTTGCATATTTACAAAAGCCATAATTAGCATGGAATTGTGCATGAGTCCAACACAAATTTCGCTTTGTAAGTGTATTTCATTCATTCACCTGACTGAAATGTCACTGTCTAATGTAATAGTAACATAGACCTTAGTAGTATTTTAAATAATGTTATGTAAAGCCTGTAAATATCTATTACACATACTTTTTGCTATCTCTGGTGAAACCCAAAGTGTCCATGCACACACTCACTAGATTGGAAATCCAGCATGGACACCATAAACAACAAGCCAATTGTTAAATTGGAATGAAGCTCCAGACCAAGTTCCCTAGAGTGAAGCAGCTTGCCAGACATTTCGTATTGTGTTTTATTGTTTTATTTAGTCACGTTCTCTCATATACACCAGAGTAGAGAAATTAGCCAGTGTAGTGCTATAATGCAAACACATGAAATACCTTTTGGTCGGTGATGTTTTTTTTCTCACTGAATGTCGGTGGTTCTTTTCTTGACTAACATAATGCTATAATGTAATACCTTTTGGTAGATGAGTTTTTTTTCTCACTGAAGTCTGGTGGCACACCTCCTTTTGAACTGTCACTCTTCACAGACACAGAGCTGGACACCTGTGAGCCTGATCTTACACTAATGACACAAAGAACAGAGAGACGACTCGTGTCTGATGGCTGCACACACTCTCATTCTCTCGTCCTCCACAGAAATAGTTTTTTACTAAGGAAAATGGAAAGCAGCAATGTCCCTGCAACAAAGCTGTTACTTCAATTAAATTACATGTTTATCCAGTTTCTAACTTCTGTTAATTAATGTCTGATTTAAAAACATTGATTTTGTTCAACTCATTACTTCGGAATAATTTGCTTCAGTATACAGATACCCACTGCTAAGGTTTAGTTTGACCGTGTCAATAAATTAACTGTTCTGAATTGGGAAAGTCTCACAAGATTCACTGTGTTTGACTGCATCTGCCTTCATTTTCACTACTCAAAATAATTGGTGCTGAAAAAAAGTTCTGCTTGAATAATTTCTGGTAGAAATCTTGCCCCCAAAACCTGATGGTTTTCTCCAGCACGATTTGAGATTATACAAAAAAGCGTCTTCAGCTTCAGTTGACGACAAAAATCTGATTTACTGTACAAATAGTCACATGTCTTTTATTTAGTCACGTTCTATCATATACACCACAGTTGAGAAATTGGCTAATGCAATGGTATAATGAAAAACACATGAAATACCTTTTGGTCGGTGATGTTTTCTCACTGAAGTTTAGTCCACTTTTTTTTGAATGGTCACTCTTCACAGACACAGAGCTGGACACATGTGAGCCTGATCTTACACTTATAACACAAAGAACAGAGAAAAAAATGCTTTACTACAGAAAGTTGTCATGTCTGATATCCGCACATGCTCTCGCTATCTTGTCCTCTACAGAAATGTGTGTTTGCAACCGCAGTTAAGTTTGCGAATTCAGAATTATTTTGGCTATAAATCCGCAGTGCACTGTCATAGACATTCACAGTGCCGTTTTGGTCAGTTAACCTCTTGAGCTTCAGAGGAAGAAAGATCTGATCTACAATTAGTCACATGATCATTGTCAACCATATTTGATTGACCTAGAAATAGTGCAGAATTTCTTCTTAATTTTTGATCATAACATTTGTTCAAAAAATTTTCCTGACAAAGAAAATCCAGCTTACGGTTTGAAACCCAGATTTCAGATTCTCCACTGTTCCACTGCCTACTGAACAGCTAGAAAAAATATATAGTCTTTGCTAACCTACCTTTGACAAGCTACTAATGTTGGAGAAACTAACAAAATACCTTTTTGTAGATGATGGTTTTTTCTCACTGAAGTCTGGTGGCCTAAAATCTTTTGAATGGTCACTCTTCACAGACACAGAGCTGGACACACATGAGCCTGATCTTACACTAATGACACAAAGAACAGAGAGAGAAACATTTTACAACAAGAGTTTCATCAATCTCATATGAAGACATTTGATGTTGCAAATAGGAATTAAATACATTTGACCTTCAACAATAACTGTGTCTTATTCTCATCTTAACCATAGGAAGAGAAATTTAACAAAAGTATGTAATGTTTTGGACACATTCCTTAACTTTTTCTGTGTTTGATATTTGATTCAATGGAAATCAAAATAAAAATCTTGTCACTCCACAAAGATTCAGTGGGATGGGATCAACATGTTTGCTCACACTTTCTGAATTCCAGTTGGTTTGGGATGCTGTCATTAAACCGGCATAATTTCAACTTCTCCGCTGCCAACCAAGTTTCCCAGCAGCATATAAAAGCATGTTGAAATAAAAGAGAGAGGATCCTTGCTCCCCTGCTTGTTTGCCTTGTGTTGTGTTTTTGTATTGTTCTTTGAGCTAGTATCGTTTGTTTGGTGACAGTTTTAATCCCTACCACTTTTAGTTTACCATCTCACTTTGTTATTATTTTGCTATTTTTTTCCATTTTGTTCCCCCCCCCCTTCCTTTTTGTCGTTTGCTTTGTCCATAGGAAACGCAGATAGGTGAGAAGTCACGTGACTTACATAGTGCAATATATAGGTAACTCGACACCCCGGGTAAGAAAGTGAATGCCACTCTTTGTAAGTTTTGTTTGCTAGTTGGATTTGGGAAGTTTAGGGTTCTTGGCGCTGAAGAATTGCTTTATTTTTATCTGTCTGTTAATTTGGTTAGAAGTTGAATTATGAGTTAGATCTGATTTTTCTGTTTTCTGTTTCTGTTTCGTTCATTTATTTTCTTTGGCGTCACTTGCATCCCTTTTTCTCTTGTGCATTACTTTGTTATCTTGCCACCAACATTACTCCAAATTTTATCATCCCCCTCGGTCCGTTAGATCACACCAGTTGCACTGCCCAAAGGACGGCCCTGCCCCAGATGCACCAATTTGATCGCTTGTTATTGTTTGTTTTGCCACAATATAAACTGCCTTTCCGTCATGAAGGAAAAAACACCCATGCATTCCTCAACTGGACTCTAAACAAGGGATTTTCCTACAAACCATATTCTTAAGTGTTTGTCTCTTCTAAACTGACTTAATAGACACAAACTAAACTCAGTTTCAAGCCCTCCTCCCCCCCTTATCCACATCTTCATATTTGAAGAGGTTAAGCCCTCAAAAATGTTTTTTATTTATTTATTATTATCTATCTGCAGCCATATTAGAAGAACAACTCTAGGACTGGCTCTAAAGTCTTACCTCTGTTTCTCCGGGAGACTCATCTCAGATGGAGAGTCCGTTTACTTCAGATCACTTCAGAACATCCTCACAACGCAGGCCTCTATATGTTTATTACTATGCAGAGATAAAACAGTGTTAAAATACTGAGAAGGGGGAAAAACAGTACACATATATAGTTTTCTAATAGCAGTGGTGGACGAAGTACACAAATCAAGTACTTCAGTAAAAGTACAGATCCGTATAATAAAATATTACTCCAGTAAAACTACTCAGTTTTCAATTTTACTCGAGTGAAAGTACAAAAGTACTTGATTTTTTATGTACTTAAGTAAAAAGTACCGTGAGTTGTTGACTCGAGAACAGCTGCAATCGGATCATTCTAATTCGTGAATGAATCGTTTGGTGCGATTTGCGAACCGATTTAATGGGTTCATTGAAAAGAATCAGTTCGTTCTTGAATCAGACACCGCTTCTGCGTCTCGGAGCACGTGATATATTATAAGGAGTAACGATAAGTTTTATGAAATGTAGTGAAGTAAAAAGTATGATCTTATGCTTTAGAATGTAGTGAAGTAAAAGTAAAAGTTACTCAAAATAAAACTACTCCAGTAAAGTACAAATACTTGAAAAATAAGTACAGTAACGAAGTAAAACTATTTCGTTACTGCCCACCACTGTCTAATAGACACAACTTATTCAGTTTCTTTTTTAATGAAATTCTTGTATCAGTCCTTTTCACTTTGACCATTATTTCACAATTTACTTAACTTCAAATTATCTCACAATAACGTTTTTTTCCCCAGTAATTATGATGTAAGTACTCATAATTTGTAACAAAAATATGCTATTTAGTCATACAACTGATTCGTTGCGATTTTTCGTTAACAAATCAAAAATACAGAAACAGAACCTTAAGAAGTTTAATAGAACATATTCGCTGGGGTTTATTGACTCCTCTAACCGAAAGACTTGGGTAAAGTTGGTTTTATATTCGTACATTCAAACTTCTCCGCGTTCAAGAACTTTCTAATTATATGTGCAATAAAGTTTGCCAATTCTAATCAGCGACATGATATTGAAAACCACGATACTGACCAACGATTCTCAATTAACCTACTACATTTTTCACAATCGATAAACAAAAAGTATTGTTTAATGGCATACTTACTTGCGAACGTCCAAGTGTGTCCAGAATGTCTAACGTAGTGTGGCAAACAAGTTAGGGACCGTCTAAAAAGTAGTAATTTTTTTTCATTGTGTACAAACAGACAACTACATTTTAGCCAACTACAGATGTACCAGCAAATATCAAACATTATATGTTCTAATGCTAAAGATTTTCCCTTAGCAACAATAAAAATTGCATTATAATGATGGTGTTTGAAAAGATGTTTGGAAATGAAAAAGAATAGCAAGTACATGAACTGTAATTTGGTAACAATCCAGACAGGTGGAGAATCACGTGTGATCTCCTGAACATAGTTAATGCTTAATTTTTAAAACTGCTTTTATTTATTTATTAATTTGCCTCAAAATGAACAAGTACGGTACCGGGAGGGTTCGGTTCACTTCGTTTTGTCGTGGCCACGATCATATTAACTCGTGGGAACGTGATATGTCGTAGCCACGAGATCATTTTGTCGAGGTAATGACATCCTTATATCGTGGCCTGTTGAGGGAACGACATATTTTTCTCGTGGCCATTAGTTCAATGCATAAATAAACCTGCATTACCATAGCAACCTGGGATTATCAGAGATTGAGTTATTAATATTTTATTTTGAATAAAGAAATTATATTATTATTAGAAATTATTACATTATTAAATTATTAAATTAACCATAGGCCTAGGCTACCGGACTGTACGTGCAATGTAGCCTAGACAGCAATCAATTGAAGTTTATCATGAATAAATGTTACATAAAGTACTTAAACATTTTTATTGGAAGTGCAGTTTAAAGGTTGAATTTAACATACATTTCATTTTCTATAATTATAAATATCATTATGTTTCGTTGAGGAATGAATCATTTGCATAGTTTCATTTGTAAATGAAAAAACAATGCTCATTTATCATCACATACGGAAGTAAATAATCATAAAGTCAAAACTTCATTGGCATATTTGTCAGGCATTTACAGCATTTGCAAAATATATGGTAGCATATTAATAATACTAGCCTAATTATACAGAATGTTAATTAGGTAAAGAGATACACGAATTGAAAGGGGAAATAAGCATATATAACATAAAATATAGCCCTAACCATTTAATATTATATTATTATAATATTATTATAGTTATAATAATAACAACAACAACAATAATATACAAATATTAAATAAAAAGACACGATCACCAAATGAGAAGAGAAATGTTCCCAAATACAACAAATGGATGTCGTTCCCTCAACTTAGGATCTGGATGCCACGACTTCACATTGTGTGGCCAGGACATAAGGATGTAATTTCCTGGACAAAATGATCTCATGGCCATACATTTTATCATGTTCCCAAGAGTTAATATGCTGTGGCCACGACAAAACTAACCGAACATGTCCCTTCCCTGTCATCGCAAACAAGAACTGTGACGCAGACAGCAGTGTTATTCACGATACTATCAGCACACACGAGACCACAGATCCAGACACTGTTTTTATTATTGCTGGGGACTTTAATCAGTGTAAACTGCATTCAGTTCTACCAGAATTTCATCAGCACGTCAACATTCCTACTCAGGGTTCCCACTCTTTCATGAACACCAGATTCAAGGACTTTCAAGGACTTTTTAAAGCACCATTTATTTTATATCAAGCACCTATCAAATTCACACCCCAGTATATGTAGTGTCATGAAAGACCTTGCAGTACTTAACATTTCACTTACACTTAACATTTACATTAAACATTTCAGAGTAATAATGTTTTGAATGTGTAGGTTTCATAAATTTAGACCGTTTTGAGCAGTTGTGTTCAAAGGAATTTAATGAAATCCATTGAAGTCAGTACTGGTAATAAAATTCAATTTCTAAAATATTGATAAAATATGCATCAAACTGATTTTTGCTGTAGTTCTTGTACAAGATTTAAATTTGAAAGAATTTCTCAATTTTAAAATTAATAAAAAGTGGTAAAATGTTGTAATAACATGGTAACACCTGTTAACATTAAACATGTGCACATTCACTCAAAAGATACGTTACTAATTAATAAATAAACTCAAGTCAAAATAATTTTGTAAATTACTTTTTATTGTAAATCCCATTTTTTCATCTTTGACCTAGAGGAATGCAGCTGCTCAAAACGTCAAAGATGAAAAAATGGGATTTACAAAGTAATTTACACAATTATTTTGACTTGAGTTTCCAGCCTTCATGTACAATTATATATCACTTCTAAATGATTAAATACAAAAATAATAGTAGTTATTAAGATTGATGTGGTTTGGAATTGGTAAAATGTGCTTGGAAAAAAATATGATCAGAATATCAACGTGCCTAATAAATATGCACTCACAGTAAGATGTGCTCCCTTTACACAGAGTGCGCATGATCGCGAAATCGAAAGTGAAAGTGAACAGCGAGCGCTCATTCAAATGCGATTTCAATACCCCGCATAGTGATAGTGGCTTCCTGATGTGTGAAAATAATATACAATATTAGAATGTTTGCGGGAGCGGGACACACACGTTGCGGGACTGTGGTCAGAAATTCAGCGGGAAAAATTTTTCCTCAGCCAACCCCCATTCCACAGCCATACCTGTCACAAACACAGTTTAAAAGCAAAGTTTTTTCTTCTTCTTGTAATTAGGAGCACCTTCTGATCAATAATAAAAAAATATTAATGCTGTTCAGTTGCTTTGACACAATCTGTATTGTTAAAAGCGCTATATAAATAAAGGTGACTTGACTTGACTGATCCTGGGAGAGTAACGTTAGACTACAATGCCGGCAGTTTCTGACTCACGTAAGTACGTTTTCATTTAAAGGATTTGTTTGATTCAAACGCGAGTTTTGGGCAGTGTAGAGTAGCACTTGTTGTTTGTCATTTCTCCGATCACAAATGCAGACAGAGTTTTATGTTTACGCGGCGCGATGCATTTTGAACTTTAAACCGCATAAACACATTGCATTACACCAAATACACAAAATAATGTTCTTTTTAGCAGCATCATATGACCCTTTAAATCCCTGCATAAACAAAATTTATTTCAAATTTAATTCAAGCACTTTCAAGGACCAAGTTTTCTACTTTCCAGGCCTTGAATCCATATGTCTGAAAATTCAAGTACTTTCAAGAAGCGTGGGAACCCTGCCTACTAGAGAACAGAACACACTGGATCATGTATATACAAAGTTAAAGGGCACTTACAAATCAAAGTCCACTTTTTTTTATACCCAACTTAAAAACAGAAGCGGAAACAGTGTGCTCTAGAAATTAAAACCATCAGAGTGTGGTCTAAGACAACCGAACAAACACTGAAAGATTGTTTTGCATGTAGTGGGATGTATTCAGAACATCAGCAATAACAACAGGACTCCACAGTCAATACTGATGAATATGCATCAACTGTTACAGCGTATATCAGCACATGCATAGACAATATCATACCACAAAAGACCATTTGCACATTTTACGTGCTTGCTCAGCATTTCAATCTGGGGACTCTGAAGCCTTCAAAAAGTCAAGATATGATGTTCACCAAAGCATTAAATCTGCCAAAGCATCCTACAGTCAGATGTTGCACATGACTCCAGGAAAATGTGGCAAGGCCTAACACACATCACAGACTACAAAGACCGGTCATCTGCAAATAGCTCTGCCCGATGAGCTCAACCTCTTTTCTGCACGTTTGACATAGTTGAACAGCTATGCCAGACTGCTTTTCCTTAATTACAGTTTGGAATTCAACACTATCATCTTCTCAAAACTCATAAACAAGCTGTATAGCCTGGACCTGCCTTCTGCGCTGTGTAACTGGATACTGAGCTTCCTCACCAGTACACCTCAACATTCCCACCTCAGAAAACACTCCTCCAGCACCATCATGAACACAGGCACTCCTCAGGTCTGTGCACTCAGCCCGATGCTGTAGACACATGACTGTGTTACTACCCATCCCAACAACGCCATCATAAAATTTGCAGATGACACCACAGTCATTGGTCTTATTGCATACAATGATGAGAAAGCGCATACCGGAAAGAAGTGTCTGAACTGGTCACATGATGTGAGGCTAACAATCTCACACTGAACATCAGCAAGACCAAGGAGATGGTTGTGGACATGAGGAGGAGTGAGCGTGTCTGTCAGCCTCTACTGATCAGAGATACTGAGGCTGAGAGAGTGGGCAGATATAAGTTCCTTGGTCTACACATCTGTGAGGACCTCAAGTGGACAGAGAACACAATTCAAACTAGTAATGAAGGCCAATCAAAGAATGTACTTCCTGAGGAGACTAAGGAAGTTTGGCATGTCATCACAAATACTCCATAACTTCTACAGATGCATTGTGGAGAGTGTGCTAACTTGCTGCCTTGCTGTGTGGTTCGGCAACAGCACAACACATGACAGAAACGCACTACAGAGGGTGATAAAGCTGGCCTGCGAAGTCACAGGGACAGATCTCCCCTCACTGCAGGACATCTA
>NW_015638052.1:71874-81759 GCF_001515625.1 Sinocyclocheilus rhinocerous | reverse complement strand
GCATACAGGTTCTCGGTTTCTTTTTCTTTTATTATTTTTATGCTATTATTATTTACATCTTTATTAGGCAGCGGCTATTTGCACTAAGTGTAAATAGTGATAGAGGCTATTTACACTAAGTGCAAATAGCAGCATTTTTTAGTGATATGCTATTTACACTAAGTGCAAATACTACTGCTAAGCATTAAACCTCAAACGAACTTGGCAATTTGAATTTTTAGGAAAACTTGGCTGTGTTTGTATTACATGGCACTTTCCACGTATGAGGTGCTAAAGGTCCTACATGATCCCAGTTGCACCTTAAAGTTTCGATAACTTTTCAGTGGTTACCCTAGTTAACCCCAAACCACCTGAATGTTATTAAGCACACTCCAAAGAACACACTATGGGGATTGGCATATTTATTGCATTTAGTTGACTGTGAAATGCAGCTATATATACAGCTCAAAAATTTTTATGGTGGAACAAATAGCTCCAAAACTTGCAACTTGCACATGCATTGTGCTGTATCTAACAAGTTTCCCTGGCCAGATAAACTACTAGTTTTAGAATTCTTGCATCCTAGTCAGGAGAGAACCATTATAGGTATTTTAAGCATTTTGTAGATACTAAATAATAAGTTTACTAAATAAAACTATCAAAATATCAAATGTCACAATGATTTCTCCCTTACACATGCAAGTGTTTTTTTAAAACTGCTTTCTCATAAAAGGCCAGCAGAAGACAAGCAGCCCCACAATAATATGAAACAAACATAATACTAAAAAAGTTAAAAGTATTTTCGTAACATATCTAATACAATACATGTGAACACGCACCCGGAGCAGTGGGCAGCCATTTATGCTGCGGCGCCCGGGGAGCAGTTGGGGGTTCGGTGTCTTGCTCAAGGGCACCTCAGTCATGGTATTGAAGGTGGAAGAAAGCGCTGGTTATTCACTCCCCCCACCTACAATTCCTGCTGGACCGGAGTTGTGTTTGGGGGTAAAATATGATTTATTAGGCATTTAAAATATTTAAAACACAGAAAGCCCCAAAGGTAGTCATGACTCTCTAACCATTAGGCCACGACTTCCCCATGACTTTGCTCTCATTTGGAAAAAAAAACCCTTCTTTTTTCACAAATGCAGTGCATTTATGGTGCTCGTAAGCAACACCAACTATGCTAATTTACCATTATTAGTGTTTTGGAGCTAAACACACTAAATAACTTTTTAAAACAAACTATCATACCAATTTTCTTGCATGTCAGTTTGGCTTCTTTCATTTCATTTGTACCACTTTGAGGGTCAAGTATAAAAACGGTGTCAAATAAAAACGTCTTTAGAAATATTATTTTATACATCAGCTTAATGTTTATGCTCCAGCTTTTTAAATATCCGATAATATTGCATACTTGTCATGTCATAACCACAACCAATAACTCATTTTCACCAGCAGAGGTCAGTGTCACCTCAGTTCTGAGCATCATCAGATAGATATTTAATCATGCATTGCATATCCTCTTCTTTGCCAAGCAATAGCTTGTGAATATTTTATGAGCGTTGTGATACATTTCTCTAATACTTCAGGATTTTCTCTTCTAACTGATTCTCTATTTTAACTCGTTTCATCTGTTAGATTAATATTGCTATGCACCTTAACTGAAACCAAATGTGATCAGCAGCGATCACAAGACGATTGATTAATAATTCTTCATTTACAGTACTCTTGCCATATCCTCAGAAGCTACTGGGTCTGTGATACTGGATATCAAGATTAAAACAGTTAATAATGTAGGCAGACAATTCCACTGCAATCCCAGACACCTCATTCAATCTCAGTTGTGTTTGGGGTAAAATATAATTTATTAGGCATTTAAAATATTTAAAACACAGAAAGCCCCAAAAGTAGTCATGATATATGTAATCATTGCTCAGATAACAAAAGTTATGAAATTATTCTGGTACAAGCACATTCAGTAGGCCAAAAAAAAGACAAAGTTGTTGATAAAATAAGTAGCCTAACAAGATTAATTGATAAGTTCATGGACACAAAGTTTTGGAGACAAATCTCTCTCTTGGTCTACAAACAAAGAACAAGTTCAAATGAAATATCAGACAAATGTCTCACTTAAAAGTGTTAAGGCCCTGATATACTTTGATATGTGAAACCAATGAACAAACAAATGATGTCATTCTGAAATCTGGACAAAAAGTCTGTTTGGAGTTTATTTCGGTTGTTAAAATTTTTTTGCAATGGCTGTTAAACCCCTCCAGCTCAGGACCAGCTTATGATTTGAGCTGTCTGAACTTGAGCACGCAAAGGAGGTGTAATATGTTAACGGCGCCTTCCACAGACAGCTGCGTGCTCGCGGAATTGAAAAAATAACGGTCATTCCGTTTTACTGACTGACTTGTTCGTTTATCGATCTCTTTATTGAATTATTACAGCTATAAGAGTAAATATGATCTCGGAGGGATTTGACATGCCTAATTGAAGAGAAAGTGATGTTAAGCTAGAATTTTTTGTTTACGGATCAAAATAATTTAATGTCCCGCTGTACAAACTCAGTACAACTCAAAACTCAGCCAAAATGGGTGACCTCAACTCAACTTTATTTCTAAAGCACTTTCAAAAACCACAGTGGGCACCAAAGTGCTGTATACATGAAAAAAAGAAGAAGACAAACATAAAACCCAAATACATACAATTATACAACACATTATTAAAAGCTAAAGAAAATAAATGCCTTTTTAACATCCTCTGAAATTACCCTAGAGTAGGAGATGTTTTTTAAGGACAGTGGAAGCTCATTCCATAGTCTAGGAGCTGCCACGGAAAAAGCTGTATCTCCTCTACATTTCAAGTCAGGACCTAACTATGGACACCCTTACTTTTAACATAGGAAGTGAGGAGGATTATTCACAAGTGGAATACATTCAAGACAGACACCAGTCTTCCCAGGAGTAGACGTCCCATGCAGGAAATTCAGGTCAGACCATACAATACTCTGAGAGTAATTAGAAAAAGACCAGACAAGCATGGCAGGATAGCTTAGGTTTGCAAAGTTGCATCTGAACAAACCATAAGACTTCTACAATTTTGAAAAGACAAGACTAAAGTGGAGATGTTCAGCTGTACTGCACAGCACCACATTTGATGAAAGCCAAAAGAGCATACCAGCACGAACACCTCGTACCAAAAGTCAAGCATGCTAGACAGGTGATAATCAGGCAGGCAGAGATCAGACAGGACGAGGTAAACCAGGCTAGAATCAAGACACAGGTTAACCAGGAAACTAACAGGACTGACTGGAACTAAACTCCAGAAACACGGAATGGCTCCGTAAAGTTGCTATCACTAGGAGAGTGGTAAACGCAGACAATACTCTGCGATTAGAGAAGGATTTGAGTGGTTGTTATGTTCTTTTTAGCAATGTAATATGACCCCTTTAAAGTGGCAGATTACAGGTGATTAAAACACATCAGCATAATCAACAGGAAAAAAAAAACAGGAACTATTGAAGCTTTTTAGCAGCTCTGTTAATACTCTCAATCCTTAAACAAACCTTACACATGATCATCAGCAAAAAACCATCATCATCGAAAAGTTTTATTAAATGCTACAATTACCATACAACAGCATAATATTTTCTTATGAAATATGGTTAAATTTTCTAATAACTATCAATAAAGAAATTAGATTATTAAATTCTTTCTCTTTTGAATGTGAAACTGGCAATGATGACACCTTTTTAAACCTTTTTTTTTTCAAACAGCAGACACCAGAAAACATTAAAGCAATGACGCTGAAAATGTTAGTTAAACTGTAAAGTGTATTTTATGGTAAATATATGAAACTTTGTGAATTGCTCAGCTCACCTCAGAAGACTTATGTGCAGGATAGCGTCGATGGCATCATCGCCGCAAGAGGTGGGGGTCAGTGCTGATGGGGGGGGGGGATATACCCCTGGGTTGAAAGCTCAAAAAACAATCGTGGTGCTTCATGGCTTTCAAATACAAATATTACGAAGAATCAGCTAGCAATAAAAAAAATAAACAATCAAAAGTTGATAACATAAGAAATTGATTTAATAAATTAATTGCTTAAGCAACTACAAAAATCTGATGAAAGACCAGAGTGAAAATACAGATGAATTTTCAGACATTATGTCCATGTGAAACTCTGTCCACAATAATTACATTCAGCTTTAGTCCAAACCAAAAAACAAAAACAAAAAAACATCAGCTTTCCTGCAGAAAATATTTTTATAAATATTTCTTGAAGCTGGTCTTAAAGATTAACTTTGTTCACTGTAACATCTTATATACTAATGATGTTTTAATGAGGCTGGTTGGGACAGATTTATATGAAAGAGAGCTTTTATTACTCAATGTGTTATTGGGTCATATTTGGGGAGGACGCAGCAACACACTTTAAATGAGCTTGAACTACTTTAATTTCAGACAGCTGTTTTTAGTATGACGGTGTAGCGATCCTAACTGAGTGAAACTTTTCCCACACTGATCACATGTAAAAGGCTTCTCTCCACTTTGGGCCTTCTCATGTGTTTTTTCTCCAGTGTGAAATCTCTGGTGCTTTCTCAATGTCACAGCTGCAGTAAAGGTCTTCCCACATTCAAAGCACATGTGATCCTTCACACCACTGTGTCTTTTCTGGTGAATTTTTAAATTACCCAGCTGAATAAAACTCTTTCCACATGAAGAACACATGTAAGGCTTCTCCTTTGTATGGACTTTCAGGTGGACCTTCAGGTGTTCTGCCCTAGGAAATTTTTTACCACATTGATCACAGTTATATGGTCTTTCTCCAGAGTGAGAACGCAGGTGTATTTTAAGAGTGTATGCATGTCTGAAACTCTTCCTGCACTGATCACATGAGTATGGTTTCTCTCCAGTGTGGATTTTCATGTGTGACTTAAGGGCTCCTTTTAGTGTAAAACTATTCCCGCACTGATCACACGTGTGCGGCTTCTCTCCAGTGTGGATCATCTCATGATTCTTCAGATTTCCAGTCTGACTGAATCTCATGTCACAGTGTGAACACTTGTAAGGTTTTTCTCCAGTGTGAATTCTCTGGTGCCGATTCAATACAGCTGCTGTTGTATAAGTATTTCCACAATCAAAGCACATATGATCCTTTGCACCGCTGTGACTTCTCTGGTGTAATTTTAAATAATCCATTCGAGAAAAACTCTTTCCACACAAACAAATGCAAGGTTTCTGCTTTGTATGAACATTCAGGTGCCTCTTCAGGTTTTGTGCCCTAAGAAATCTTTTGCCACACTGATCACAGTTATATGGTCTTTCTCCAGAATGAGAACGCAGATGTAATTTAAGAGTTTTTGTTTGTGCAAAACTCTTCCCGCACTGATCACATGCGTGCGGCTTCTCTCCAGTGTGGATTTTCAGGTGATCATTAAAGCTTCCTTTTTGTGTAAAACATTTACCACATTGATCACATTTGTAAGGCTTCTCTCCAGTGTGGGTCCTCACATGTATTTTCAGAGTCCCAGTCTGACTGAATCTCTTGTCACAGTGTGAACACTTGTAAGGTTTTTCTCCAGTGTGAACTCTTTGGTGCCCTTTCAATGCATCAGATCTAGTAAAGCTCCTCCCACAATCAAAGCACATGTGATCCTTCACACCGTTGTGTCTTTTCCAGTGTAATTTTAAATTATCCAGCCGAGTAAAACTCTTTCCACACAGAGAACACATGTGAAGCTTCTTCTTTGTATGAACTTTCAGGTGCCTCTTCAGGTTTTCTGCCCTAAGATTTTTTTTGCTGCATTGATCAGAGGGTCTTTCTCCAGAATGAGAATGCAGATGTAATTTAAGCGTGTTTGCTCGTGCAAAACTCTTCCTGCACTGATCACATGTGTGCGGTTTCTCTTCAGTGTGGGTTAAACGGTCTTTCTCCAGAATGAGAATGCAGATGTAATTTAAGCGTGTTTGCTCGTGCAAAACTCTTCCTGCACTGATCACATGTGTGCGGTTTCTCTCCAGTGTGGATTTTCATGTGAGGTTTAAGACTTTTTTTGGATGGGAAACTCTTTCCACACTGAGGGCAGGTGAAAGATTCTTTGGCTCTTCTTTTCAGTGAGCAACGAAACGATTTCTTCAGTTTTGACATGATGATGTTTCTCTTCCACCTAATTTGGTTATTTACCTTCCTCTTTCTCCTCCATCAGGTCTAAAATTAAAGATAAAAAGTCATCAGGTAATTTTCACAAAAGTGTTTGTGGTAGAAACAGACTATTTGAGACAGGAAATATATGCCAAAAGTGTTTAAAATTCCTATTATTATACTGTTAAACTATTATTCCTCACAAACTGAGATGAGTAAGACATCAATAAAACATCAAAACAAATACAAATGGCACCCATCTTTACAGTAGTTGTAAAAATAGTACAGTACAATTTTTAAGCTAAACATAGTCCATATAGTAGTAATCTATCATTATGAATATAGTTCGCTTTTCTAATAACATTCACAAGTAGTTCACACAACAGAGCATTGACAGGGCGTTATTTTAATGTTTCCAGCTTGTGATGGATTTAAAAAGTCTTATTTAAGACTCAATATGAAATATTTTAGCACTAACCCTTCCAATACATATTTTAATTTAACAACGTAAAGTAACTAAAACTGATTTATTACACAAAGGTACATGTGAAACGCAAAATAATAAAATATGTTTTTTGCTGCATTGATCAGAGTTAAACGGTCTTTCTCCAGAATGAGAATGCAGATGTAATTTAAGCGTGTTTGCTCGTGCAAAACTCTTCCTGCACTGATCACATGTGTGCGGTTTCTCTTCAGTGTGGGTTTTCATGTGAGGTTTAAGACTTTTTTTGGATGGGAAACTCTTTCCACACTGAGGGCAGGTGAAAGATTCTTTGGCTCTTCTTTTCAGTGAGCAACGAAACGATTTCTTCAGTTTTGACATGATGATGTTTCTCTTCCACCTAATTTGGTTATTTACCTTCCTCTTTCTCCTCCATCAGGTCTAAAGAGGAGGAGTAAGACATCAATAAAACATCAAAACGAATACAAATGGCACCCATCTTTACAGTAGTTGTAAAAATAGTACAGTACAATATTTAAGCTAAACATCGTCCATATAGTAGTAATATATGATTATGAATATAGCTCGCTTTTCTAATAACATTCACAAGTAGTTCACACAACAGAGCATTGACAGGGCGTTATTTTAATGTTTACAGCTTGTGAAAAGTTTTACTTAATTTGCAGACTCAATATGAAATATTTTAGCACTAACCCTTCCAATACATATTTTAATGTTTCCAGCTTGTGATGGATTTAAAAAGTCTTATTTAAGACTCAATATGAAATATTTTAGCACTAACCCTTCCAATACATATTTTAATTTAACAACGTAAAGTAACTAAAACTGATTTATTACACAAAGGTACATGTGAAACGCAAAATAATAAAATATGAAATTCCCAAATCCAGGTTTGACAGTCATATTATCATTCCAAACACCGAAACTATAATTCATACCAGCACAAAAACACAAAGACGCTCATTAGTGAATTTAACATTAGATCCTCACACTGTTGTTTCAGTGAGCAGATGCCAGAAAAGACACAAATGGTGGTTTACTCGAAGGGAAAACAATACAGAAATGACCTCAAACGTGTTACTTAAATAGTCGTTTTTGGATTGTAGAAATACAATACGAAACACAGTGATTGAACAGCTCAACTTACCTCAGAAGACTCAACGCTGAGAAAAAGTGAGTGTGAGGGCGCTAGTGGTGACGTCGTCTTATTCTCTTCTGTTTATTGGCAGTTGGCAGACCAGCTTTAGGTGCTTTACCGCCTCCCACTGAAAAAAGATGGAGAAGTTTAATAGCCAAGTAATTTAACTTCACTCCATCTTTATTATTCTCAAATCTAAAGTAACATGAAGTGCATTTTATTGTTTTTATCATTACTTCTGGACAATGAACAAATTCTGCATTTGACAAATGTTTGTTTCGTTTATGCATACGTAACATTTGTTACAACTTCTGCTCTCTCATATAGTCTCTTACCATAATCATAATAAACATTCATCAAAGTCAGGGGCGTCGGACAAGGGGTAACAGTGGAACAAAGTAACAGAGGCCCTCAGGGAGGGGGGCAACAAAGATTTACTGATAATTCATAATATCATGACAACATTTCACACTTATAATCAGAATTGAAATTGAAGTTATCAAACACTAAATTCTAAATTAAATATAGATGAATCCTTAATTAAAGCTATAAAAGTTATTGATTTCCTCTTTTTCCCACCTTTGATTAACAGACATCACAGCAGCTGGTTATTAGGTTGTTTTGACTGCTATTTCTTTAAGAGCTGTCGCTGCTGAACATGATGCATATCTGACACGCATTGCATTTTCTCTCAATTCTCTTTACCTTTTCTGACCCACTACAGGTCTTAAAGTCTCTACTAATGAACTGATGAGTTGAGTCGAGTGTTAGATGAGGGTGCTGGCTGCTCCAGTTTTTAAAACCATTTCAGAGACATGTTCTTACATGTGACTCAACTATGATATATTACATGCATGCACAGTTTTAAGGCAGCTTTAATCGCCTTTTTGGTAACTTCATGACTTAACTGACCACAACATTGCATGCACGTAGTTTATTTTGCACTTTGATATGAAATGATACAGGCTACAGCGCGCGGTGGCACATGCTGCGAGCACAGTACTGTTTCCGCGCTTGTTTGACTCATGCCTGGTGCTGAAGTTAAGTTGGATGCATGTGCATGTCTGAAATGTCTCCCATTTGATGTGCTCGTAAAGACGTTTTGCGACTAAATAACTGTATTTTTACAGTATTTTCTCAAGGAAAAAAAGAGACCGAAACAACAGCTGTGAGTGCAGTGACCAACCCCTGCATTAACGGCGTTAAATATTTTTAACGCGTTAAACTGAAAAAATGAATCGCCTGCGTTAACAAGCTAATTTTGACAGCACTAGTAATAACTTATGGTTGCAATCTAATGTGGTCATACAATGTTGAAATATTTTATTTGTGGCCTTTAGTATCCAGCTAATCGCTCTAACTGCTTAGCATTTCTCATGTAAACACTCTCTATTGTTATGAAAATACCCAAAATCTCTAATATTAAGTAAATGAGTCAATATTTCTCCAAGTATGTGCACTTTTGGACTAAAAGCCCTAATGGACGCTAGGGCTGCACAATTAATCAAAATTAAATTGCAATTGCAATTAGGCAAAAGCTGCGATTGTCATGCGCATCTTTCAGTGAAGCACGGTTCTGTGATCAGTAGTAAATCTTCATCCGAAGGCCAGAGGTCGCTTTCGTGCTGAAACTCCAAATACGCCCTGCACAAGAAATCCAGGAAATCCCTATAGCGGTTGCTGAATAAACAGAAGATTTAACTGCTTTCATTGATTCAACGTGACTAATAAACACACGACTAAAACAATATATGGTTTATCCGAGTTCATCTTATTATAATTTTCATCATAATAAAGTATATCATAATGCAATGCTAATCGACATAGCCTTTATCACTGCTTAGTAGGGCTGCATGATATTGGAAAAAAAACTCACACTGAGATATTTTGTTTTTGTGCAATATATATTGCGATATGAAGACAAAAAAAAACTAGACTTGAATAGCTCTATTTGGGGAAAAGAAAATCAATGATTGGGGTGATTTTGTAGGTGAGTAAATCAGCATAGAAAATAAATGAATTACAAGCATAGATAAATATAATAGAACAAAGATACAAAGGAAATAAACAGTGCTTTATATTTTTCAGGTAAGTCTAATAGTATTCAGGTACAGAAACGTAATAATCCTATGTAAAATAACACTACATGGTCTGCACT
>NW_015638052.1:64132-71439 GCF_001515625.1 Sinocyclocheilus rhinocerous | reverse complement strand
TAAACCATAAGCAACTGTGTTTACAAGGATACTTGCAGAGACATGCATTTTGACAATTTCGCGCGTATGTGTCATTTCAGGCACAAATAGACGCGGAAGTGAACGGAATTCGGTGTTCGTGTGCTGCATCTGCGTAAACCAGACACGAGCAGCGCAGCGCGAAGCAACAAAATACTATAGAACCCATTATAATGCTGTCTACACTAGATGCGGCGTGGCACGACACGAGAAATCCCCGACAGTAAACTGCTGCAGAGTTTTATGAAGAACTAGTGTAGACAGACTTTAGCTGTTGCGGTGTGGGGCGTGTCACGTCCGGTGTAGACATATGTCTGTATGTTCAAAGAAAACAATCAGTATAAATATAACGATCAGTATACTAAACATTGCACATCCCGCGTAAACATCACACATCCTGCGATGTGACTATCGCGGATGCGCACATCACGATATCGATGCTGAAACGATATATCGTGCAGCCCTACAGTGCTTAGAATACTATGAAATATGTTGCATGCCTTATTCTGTGTAGGAAGCCACATCATCTCACAGAGGGGTTTATTTCAAACACTCGATTGACGTTATGAGTGAGTTTGGAGTAAAAACATGTTAATAAATGTGGTATTTTCACTGCTTTCAGATGGAGTAGCATTTACTACACAGAGCCGTAGTTCACTGACAAGCTACGCAAACATCTTTTATAATCGCAGAACGATTTCTTCATTTCATAATCGCACGATTAAATCGGTCTGCAATTATGAACGCAGTTTTGCATAGCTTGTAGGGCTGCATGATTAATCGAATGTGATTGTCATGCACATCTTGTCAGTAAAGCTGGTTCTGTGATTAGTAGTAAATCTCCATCACCTGCTTTAAGATGGAGCAACATTTATTACACAGAGCCGTAGTTCACTGACAAAACAAAAAAAGCAGACGATTTATGAAATCGAAGAAATCGATCTGCGATTATGAAAGCTGTTTGTGTAGCTTCTCAGTGAACTACAGCTCTGTCTGTATAGTAAATGCTGCTCCATCTGACCAGTGAAAATATCACATTTAATCAAATGTTTTTACTCCAATCTCACTCATAACGTCAGTCGAGTGTTATGTCGATTAGCACTGCATTACTATATACTTTATTATAATGAACATTATAATAAGACAAAGTTAGATAAACCATATATTGTTGAAGTCGTTTGTTCAGTAGTTATATTGAATCAATGAAAGCAGTTAAATCTTCTGTTTATTCAGCTACATTTCCTCGATTCCTTCTGCGGGGTGTATTTGGAGTTTCAGCACGAGAGCACCCTCTGGCCTTCGGATCGAGATTTACTACTGATCACAGAACTGTGCTTCACTGACAAGATGCGCATGACAATCGCAGCTTTTGCCTAATCTCGATTGCGATTTATCATGCAGCCCTAATAGCTTGTCAGTGAACTACGGCTCTGTGTTGTAAAAGTTGCTCCATCTGAAAGCACATGATGGAGATTTACTACTGATCACAGAACTGGCTTTACTGACAAGATGCACATGACATGACAATCGCATTTGATTAATCGTGCAGCCCTAATGGATGCTGTGAAGTGAAACTGCACGCGACTGTCTGTTTGAGTTTGTCGACAGCCAGAAGCAGGACAAAATTTGACAGAGACGACCGCTTCACATTTCTCTATGCAGGAAAATCCCTGTACGTGAAACATGTAAAGTTTACAGCATAGATTCTTTAAAATACGTCGTTTAAAATACGAGTTTAACACACTGGTCTGCTATTGATGGCATAAAACGAGTCATTATTGGTTGCTTATCTGTCAGTCATATGGCCTCTTGGGCAGTCATTGGCCATTCAAAGTGGCCATGGTTCCCAGACCTTCTGCCGTCAGTCTGTAGGTCTGGCTACGCGAGACTAATAGTGCCATAACTTTGACTTAATATCTTGAACATTTAGGCTAATTTATTTAGCTAAATCTTTTTTAATTAACTAATTTTAAATTAACTATTTATTAGTATTAGCTTTCTTCACATAACCTTGTTATGACAATTGAAAATTAATAATGTTTCTCTAACATCCTTTCACTTTGTCTCAATCATGGTTTAATGAATTACAACTTTTAGAAATTAAAAAGAAAAACATAAAAATGTTAATAAATACCTCAGACATAATTTTACATGTGTCTATATTTAGTAAATGGCAATCATATTTTTTCATCCATATATTTCTAAAAGCATAGAAACTCCTACATTTTATGTATGTGTGTGTACATATATATATAGAAGAGTTTCAGTAACATACTAATTGACTGAGTGACTGAATTAATTAATTTTATTGATAATAATATTTTTAATTTAGTTTAAACATGTTGCATCAAAATTTAATTTTCTTTCATCTTTGACATTCAAAGTTAAATAAAAATACTTCTCACTTTTTCTTTAAAGCAATAACTACCATTTCTGTCCTTTAGTGTGACGTAACGTCATATGATGTGACACACATAAAAGAACCACAGGTTTGTTTTTCAAATATCTTTAAAAAAAAAAACAGCTTCTTAATATCTTGAACATTTAGGCTAATTTATTTAGCTAAATCTTTTGTAATTAACTAATTTTAAATTAACTATTTATTAGTATTAGCTTTCTTCACATAACCTTGTTATGACAATTGAAAATTAATAATGTTTCTCTAACATCCTTTCACTTTGTCTCAATCATGGTTTAATGAATTACAACTTTTAGAAATTAAAAAGAAAAACATAAAAATGTTAATAAATACCTCAGACATAATTTTACATGTGTCTATATTTAGTAAATGGCAATCATATTTTTTCATCCATATATTTCTAAAAGCATAGAAACTCCTACATTTTATGTATGTGTGTGTACATATATATATAGAAGAGTTTCAGTAACATACTAATTGACTGAGTGACTGAATTAATTAATTTTATTGATAATAATATTTTTAATTTAGTTTAAACATGTTGATATTGTTTGCATCAAAATTTAATTTTCTTTCATCTTTGACATTTAAAGTTAAATAAAAATACTTCTCACTTTTTCTTTAAAGCAATAACTACCATTTCTGTCCTTTAGTGTGACGTAACGTCATATGATGTGACACACATAAAAGAACCACAGGTTTGTTTTTCAAATATCTTTAAAAAAAAAAAACAGCTTTAGAGAATTGCTTTAGGGGGATATAATCATCACTCACCTTAAAATGGCAAAAGGATGACAGCAAAGTTTGTCTCGTTGTCAAAGTTTGTTTTCAAAATGTCCAACAAGTCATGGGTAACAAATAATGTTATTCATAATTTAATATTAAATAAATAACACTTTATGAAATGTAAGTGTCTAACAGTGAATATAATTCTCTTTTAAAACTCAATTTTAATGTCACACCATGACACATTAATAGCACAGTGAAAGAATTGACGAATTTAGTGGCCCATTATATTTTCTCAAACATCAGACTTCACACATAAATATGTGTTGTTGTTGTTTTACTGCATATGTCAACTACCCACCTCTTATAATAAATTTAAAAAGTCCTCACACAGGCTCAATATAAAGTATTTTAGAATCAACCCTTACAATACATTAATTTTAAGGATGTAAAGTACCTAACTTAAATACATTTATTTTGCAAAAGTTAATTTAAAAAAAGGGAATACGAGAAAAACGGGAATAAAATCAAACATCCAAACAATAATTAGAATCACTGCAGGTCTTAACATTCCTCCCAATTGTTTATAAGTTACCCCCTATGTTTATATAGTCAGCAGACGCCAGAAAAGACCCACGAATGGCGCTATATCCGAAGAAAACAGTACACAAATGGCTTCGAAAATGTTACTCAAATTGTGATTTTATGATTGTATAAATAAAAGCTCTCCTCACCTCAGAAGATTCACCGCTAAGTGAGTGAATAAGGGCACAGTACGTGGAGACCGTTTCTTCTTCTTCTGCTTCTTCCTCTGCTTCTTCTTCTTCTTCTTATGTTCATTCGCGGTTGCAGGTGCATTACCGCCACCAACAGAAAGAAAAATAATATGGGTGCTTGTCAAACTGAAAGCTGGATGCTCGTGATGACACGTTCTTCCTAGACCAGTCCTTCTAAGGCTTCAAGGCTAAAGTCCTGCTCAGCATTAAACGCTAGAATAAGACGTTCTAGTGTCTAGTAAGTGCGAATGTCTACGTTGTAAATGTTTTCTCCCCCGCGGTTAGGGAGCGGGAATAGGCTACTTAAATTATAATTTGAAGACACTTTATATTGAAATGTTTTACATGAACTGCATCTTTCTGTTAATGCAGTACAGGTAATGACAACCAATGGTCTACTAGTTGTTTACATTAAGCAGTTTAGCATTATGTGATTCGTTTACTTCATGCCAATTTTATTAATTAATTTATTTATTTTTGGTATTGCATAATATAATGAAACTGAATAAGCTAAGTGTCAAATCATTTTCAGCTTTTTTTTTTTTTGTGAATTGTGGATTGAAAGACACGAAAGATACACCTGATGCATCCTTTAAAACAGGCTGAATTAAGAATGCAAAATGAAGACTGCCTACTAAGTAACCTTCAAATTGAGATGTTTATGATGTGGCAACCTACAGTCGATATGCAGCCTTCCATTTAAGATGCACCCAACATCTGTTGCAGACTTTGTTCTCCTCCACCACACACTGTAAACAAATTCAGACCATATCTTACTTATGCTCTCAGCTTCGGTCCTACGGTGCAAACCTGAGTTCAGAAAGCAGCATTAACATTATTCAAACAAACAGAACTCTGACGTCAACCTGAATGTCCACCATATAGGCCTTCTAGTATGAAAGAGCAAAGACCAACTCTGTAACAAACTTATGGATGAAAGGTGAAACCGCTGGTCCTGAAGATAAACTTTGTTCAGTTGACAACTTTGGACAATGCTTTTTATTTTTTATTTTTTTGTATAAACATGTTCCCTGAGAAACTATGCATTCACTTGTAATAGTTCTGCAAGTGAACAAAAAACGAATAGAGGGAGCGCAAAAGTTTCTTGGGAGAAATCTAAACTGCAAGCAAATGCAAAAAATAGTACGTCAAAGTGGTAGAGCTTTTGTTCATTGCTCTTTTAGTTTTAGGTTGTTTTTACATGGTTTATCAGAATATAATGAAGAGATTTATGGTGATGGTGTAGTTTGCCTCACTCAACTGTTGACACTGATGAAATTAGCTTTAACATGCATACAAAGTAACTTCTAAAGAAATGCAAGTTTAAGATCCACGTCTCTGATGCCAAACAATGTGCATGCCTATATTAATAAAATTCATTTTAACAATTAACAGTGTTATAAATTAGCCCTCTCATATATCTTTTCACAGGTCTTCAGACAATTACGGGTCTGTATTCACTTCACTCAGATCGTCACTCAACCAGTTTGAAATCATTTATTTTAGTTCGGGGTATGACCATATTTTCCTCTCCTCACAAATTTCCATGAGATGTACTCGTTTTCGCACCCATTCATCTTGGGTTAACTGCCTAAACTGACAATGCTGGAGGGGTTCCTTCTGTTGAGAATATCTAGTTTGTGCTGTCTCCACAACTGTCCCTTTATTTGAAACTAGGCAGAGTGCCACAATGACAGCATCTCTGGCTTTTATGGTTGAAGTAAGAGGATTGGAATTTCCTGTGTTGGGCTCTGTTCACAACATGCTGGTCGACTTGTACTGCTTCTTTAACCTACTGTAGCATCATCTTTCCCAAAAATGAGAAGACCATTTACATATGTGAAAACTCTTCCCACACTGATCACGTGTGCTGCTTCTCTCCAGTGTGGATCTCCTCATGTGTTTTCAGATGTCCTGACTGACTGAATCTCTGAATCTGAAACCGAACAAAAATGGCAGACATGCTGAATTAAAATGCAAATTCAATCACTGACGTAGATGGAGCTCATTTGCACTAAATAACAATATTTGCAGAGTCAAGCACTGAATGTGCTCTTCCCTGACACTAAGCTAAATTGCACCATGCTTCTCAAGGGTTCACCGTGAAGGGCTGCCTGCGTACAATCACAATCTATTTCCAGTTCCAGTTCATTTATAAAGCACATAATAATAGAGAGGTGTTGTCCACAGTTGTTTTGTTTATTGTACACACAAGACATTAAAAACATAACAAACACAAATGACCAGGGTTTAAATTGGGCCGGGGCTAAATTTTTATATTTAAAATACAGTTAGTTAGGCAACATCACACAACGTTTTCACCATTGCGACTGTTTAATCGTTCTATAAACAATTCAATAAGCAAATACAATAATATTAGGTCACTTACATTTTAGGCGGATTCATTGCTGATTGATTCCGTGTTTTGAACGAATCGGTTGAGTCAAAGTTTCATTAGCCCATGCATCTGATGAATCTGCCGGTTGAACGAATCGTTTGAATGAACGACTCAATGACTCACTCATTAAACGCTCCCTACTGGCACCTACTGGCGTTTTAATTTCGTTGAAAACTGCTGAGGCGAGGCTCACGCAGCCTCTCCAGGAGAAATTAAAACGCGCAACACCAAGAAACTCAGCATCCTGAGGAAAAAATTCAAAATGGAAAGTTTTTATACTTTTTATAACTGTATTTATATTTTAAAATACAGTTAGTTAGGCAACATCACACAACGTTTTCACCATTGCGACTGTTTAATCGTTCTATAAACAATTCAATAAGCAAATACAATAATATTAGGTCACTTACATTTTAGGCGGATTCATTGCTGATTGATTCCGTGTTTTGAACGAATCGGTTGAGTCAAAGTTTCATTAGCCCATGCATCTGATGAATCTGCCGGTTGAACGAATCGTTTGAATGAACGACTCAAATGACTCACTCATTAAACGCTCACTACTGGCACCTTACTAGCGTTTTAATTTCGTTGACAAGTATCATTTCCACCATCATTTCTTGCTTGTGTATTCAAAAATATTTAAAATAATCTCATAATATTATTTAATGCAGTTGTATTTTTCAGTGTAAATGATTTAATTTGATAACGTATAGATAATCACATTATTATAATTGAATTTATAGATCAAATGTCAGAATTTGAAATGAAAGTATTAATGAGATTAGTGGGAAAATGCCCTCTATAAAGGTAAAAAAAAAAAATGCCCTTGGATAAAATATATATATAAAAAAAGCAGATTTATATGTCACAGCTGATAGAAAACTGATGAGAATATTGCTTAAGAATAGATCATATTTGCAAAAAAAAAACACACACACACACACATATATATATATACGTAAGCTCAATA
>NW_015638052.1:50012-63947 GCF_001515625.1 Sinocyclocheilus rhinocerous | reverse complement strand
GCTTGTAACACTCCAAAGAGAAAGGAAAAATTGAAATCGCATCATATGACCCGTTTAATGCATCAATAGATTTCCCATGTTTGCTTCTGTACATTACTATTTGCAGGGGTTAAATTGGGATTTGTTATGTGGGGGGGCTCTATGGTATCGAGCTTATATGTATATACATATACATATATAATACAATACATATAAGCTCGATACCATAGAGCCCCCCCACATAACAAATCCCAATTTAACCCCTGCAAATGACCATAATTAAAAGACATCTCTCAGACTTTTAAGAGTGATAAAGTCTCTTAAAACATCTTCATACTCTTAAAAACTATATCTGTGACACTCAACACTCACGTATGATCAAGCGCTAACGAAAACTCACCAAGAGTTGATGATTGTCTAATAGGCTATATTGTGGATCACAAAAGGCTATATTTGATCCGCTCATGCTACTTTTCCAAGTTTACTTGAAGTAGCGCTTCCATTCTGGCTTTGGCAGTGCATAAAGGTCCATTTCTGTAATAGCACCATGTTTCTCTAACAAAATTTAGTAGGACCTACTTTGTTTTCCCATTTTCCAGTCCTTGAATCCATGTGTCTAAAATTCAAGTACTTAAAAGAAGCATGGGCACGCTGACATTAATAAAACAGACATGTAGATCTTTACAGCTTAATAAAACAAGCACAAAATACACAATTAAAATGCAAAAGCACTCAATAAAACAATACGCTGTCAAGAATGAACTAATTAATAAAAACATGTATTTAAGTCATATTTAAAAACAGAGACAGTTATGTGGATTGGAAGACTATTCCATAAAAATTGAGCCTTCACTTTTTTTCCAAAAAAAATAAATAAATAAAAAAAATAAAAATAATAATGCCTACTATCATCTTTCATTTTATATCTGGCTTAGATATATTTCAGCCCTTTTGTTCTATTTCTCTTTGCTCTAATGCTGCTATATTTCATTTGTAATTTGTTCCACCTTTATGCATTAGGAATTATTTAAATAGCAACACATTAAATCTACTACAATACATTTTGCGTTTGTTAAATGCTGTAGGTTTAGCTGTTGGTTTTGAATAGTTTATATTTATGAATTGTTGTTCCCATTCTAAAAGCCATACAAATACATATTTTCATTTTTGTGGTCCCTCATCCGATGGTGTCTGGTCCAGTCCTGTTGATTTCACAATGTAAAACCATCCACCAACATGATTTAGACCAGCTCTGAACAGGTGCTGTTCACTGTCTAGGCTGTTAAGGAGAAATCAAAAGAGAAAATAACCAGTGTTGGCTGTAATAAGTTGAATATTACAGAATTTCAATGACTTTTTTTGAAGAACAAGAAGTGTAACAGATCACACTAATATTAAACGTCTGTAATCTTATTAGTTATCATGTTAATATGACACGACAAAAGATGTTTACTCGCCTCAGGTTACAGTTGGAGTCTTTAAGCGCTTTACTGAGCTGCTTCCTTGAGTTTCCTATTTTATTCTTTTTCAGATCAAGTTCTTTTAAAAAATGCAAAGCTTTCGTCTTAGCCAAAGGCTGAGCCAAACAAGCAACATCCGTAATGCCACAGTCATTTAGGCTAGAAAAAGACAGAGGAAGAGACTTTCACTTTAACCCAGAGTTTTAAATCAACTGCAATTATATTTAACTTTGTTCAACAAAATTTCAGAAGTGAAATCAATTATTTAAATGGGAATCTAATCTGCTGAGTGTCTCAAGATTTCACTACAATAATAAGTAACCTGGTCTAAAAATGTTTTATCTTTTTTGGGGGAGATTTTGGCTTTTTGGATTTCAAGACAAATTATCACAACAAAACCATTTACAGACTAATGACTTGTACTGCTTTTAAAATAATGATTTCTCTCTGAAACACCTTAACGGGACTTAGTTCTAGTTTTCTATTACATTCTGCCAAAAATATGATTGTTTGCCATTTTCATTCCTTGAAATGTTACTTGTCCCTTTAAAAAAATTAACATCATGTCATTCAAGGACCAAATTACCATCTCATCACTGCATTAAAAAAATATAATTTTATGTTCTCAAAATTCATGTCATGAAGAAGAAAAAAAAAACATCACTATGTGTCCTGAAATAAAATGTGAAATATTTAAGTGATATTGAGTGTAAAGTGTTTTGGTTTAAACGGTTTACATAACTAAGTATTTTGATACTTGTAGATCAGGTTTGTCCAATCCTGCTCCTGGAGGGCCACTATGTAGGACATTTTGGTTTCAACTCTAATTAAACACACCTGAAGCAGATAATCAAATATCTTCAAGATTACAGCAGGCAGGTGTGTTGGAGCAGGTTGGAGCTAAACTCTGCAAAATGTTGGTCTCCAGGAGCACCGCTAATGAACAAAAGCTTCTTACCTCAATCTCTCCAGTTTACAGTCTAAATTCTTCAGTACATCACATAAGTGCTTCACTCCTTTGTTTTTTACTTTATTCCCACTAAGATCCAGTTCTCTCAGGTGTGATGGGTTTGATCTCAGAGCTGAAGTCAGAGCAGAACAACCGTCATCTGTTATATCACAGTATCTTAACCTAAAACAGGGGAAATAAGAAAAACAAACCTCTTATTCCATAACGGTATATCATCTTCATGGAAAACAGAGTAAGGTGAATTCAACAAACTCATCTGAAATGACGTCATATCCATATGTTCTTCAGTTTTACTTCAAGTATATCAGGGCCTTAAAACGTCAGGTTAAACCTGTTGAAGTGATTTTGAGTTTTTTGATTCTTGTATGTGAATGTTATTAACCTCAGTCTCTCCAGTTTACAATGCGAATCCTTCAGTATGTCACATAAGTGATTCACTCCTGTGTTTTTCATTTGATTCTCACTGAGGTCCAGCTCTCTCAGGTGTGATGGGTTTGAACACAGACCTAGAATCAGGATGAGACACTGTTTCTCTGTAATACTGCATCCACACAGACTGAAGACAAAAAGAGAAAAGATAATGAATCACATCAATGTTCAGTTCATGTGTGAGTTAAATACATAATGGATAAATGCCATACAGTCACTGATACAACAGCAACAATCTGAAAAACGTAATTGTATAATCATAAGCCAATACAGGAAAAGTTGGATTTGATGATACTAGCATCTCTGGAACCATCTTCACTTAGACAAAAAACAACAACTATACATTATTCATGTAAATTAAGATACAGGATCAACTATATAACAATTAAAAAATTTACAAGGAAATTTGGTACATGAATCAAATTTGGTTGAGCATAGTTTACCATCACTAAATACAAATGTTGCTTAATAAAAGTAGATGCAGTCAAAAGTTCTATTAGTGCTGGAAAACCATGTAACTCTGCCAAAATAATCTAATGTCATTCATGTTAGACTATTTTAGTCTATTGCCACTTCTTCCATTTTAGCATATGAAACCATTTTAAACAAATTTTAGTCACAAAGTTTCAGAGTTTAAAGTTCTTGCTACTGACACACACACACACTGAATCATCAAACCATTAGCTAACAGCATAATAAACTTTCATCATGCTGTAACTGCTGTACAGTATAATGTTACTAACTCTAGTTTCTCCAGCTTGCATTGTGGGTTCCTGAGTAGATCACAGAGGTGTTTCACTCCAGAATCTCCTAGTTGATTTCCGCTCAGGTTCAGTTCTCTCAGATGTGATGGGTTTGATTTCAGAGCTGACGTCACAGCAGAACAACCTTCATCTGTCACATCACAGCATCCTAACCTACATTGAGAGAAATATGATCAAAAAACAAACATTTTTCATTCTGTCTTAGTCAAACACAAAAACAATTGCTTCTTTCATGCATGTAAATGTTCCTCACCTCAATCTCTCCAGTTTACAGTGTGAATCCTTCAGTACGTCACATAAGTGATTCACTCCTGTGTTTTTTAGTTCATTTTCACTGAGGTCCAGCTCTCTCAGGTGTGAAAGGTTTGAACGCAGAGCTGAACTTAGACTGAGACACTGTTTCTCTGTAATACTGCATCCACACAGACTGAAGATAAAAAGAAAAAAGTGAAATGATCTTATTGAAGAGCTACAGACTTTTAGTTTAATTCACAGTCTAATTTGATGTGTAAAAATTTTAGATTTTATGCTTAGACGTTATACTTTGGATATTTATTCAGATATTATACCTCTATTTTTTGCCAACATTTTTTGCAGTATAATTTTTGCAGTAACGCTAACAGTCAGAGATTGCCATTCATTTTATTTTCTCTCTGTCTGTGTAGGAGTGTGTGGGGAGAGTGAGAATGTTTTACACTCCTGATATTTTAAGGTCTCACCATTTCTGTTTTTGTACAACATTTTGGAGGATACACAGTTTTTATTCAACATATATTGAAAAGAAACATATATTGAAAATGCATGCATTAGGAGTGTTAAACACCTAATATAATGTATGATCATTGAGGAAATTCCAGAATGTGCAGTGCTATAAATGATGTAACATGAGTCATGTTGTCTTAAAATACACCTAAACAGTAAACTGGTACTAACGCTAGTATTTCCAGTTTGAATTCTGGGTTCTTCAGCAGAACACCAAGGTTTTCAACTCCTAGTTGATTTCCACTGAGGTCCAGCTCTCTCAGGTTTGATGGGTTTGGTTGCAAAGCTGAAGTTACAGCAGAACAACCTTCATCTGTCATATCACAGTATCTTAACCTACATTGAGAAAGAGAGCAGAAAATAAGACAGAAGCTAACTTCATAACAAAAATAGACAAAAGAAGAGAGATCATTTTATTTCACCATATCACAAAAACGCACAAATAATGTGAAGACCTTTTCACAAATATGTGAACTCATGAATGTTCCTGACCTCAATCTCTCCAGTTTACAGTCTGAATCCTTCACTACGTCACATAAGATCTTCACTCCTCTGTTTTGTAGTTTATTCTCACTCAGGTCCAGCTCTCTCAGGTGTGATGGGTTTGTTTTCAGAGCTGAAGTCAGGATGAGACACTGTTTCTCTGTAATACTGCATTCACACAGACTGAAGACAGAGAGAGAGAAGACAATGAATCACATCTATGATGACCCAATAAAGTTAAAAGTGTGGGTCTCATGACAGTAGTTTGCCATTTGAAAAGCACTTCGTAAGTAAATGCAGCTCAGAATTCAGCATCATAAAATGTATTTTTCAGAATATTCTACTGTAATTCTACAAACTGTAGAATTATTATTATTTAGAATTATTATATTATTGAAAAATAAAAAAATAATTTCAGCTCCCTCTACAGTAGCTGAAATAATTGTTGACTTGACTGAAAATACATTATTGATTTGTTTAACCAACTAAAAAGTTTGATCCACAGAGCTCTGGGTAGAAAGCAATACAATTTTAATACATAATTTTATTGTGTCTCTAATTCAGGCAAAAGAGAAAATAGTATTATCAACTACTGTAACATTACTATTAAAAGCAATTTAACATTTCAGAGCATGTAAAATACTCACGTCAGTGTGTTGAGTGTACAGTGTTTATCCTGCAGTAGAGCAGCGAGCCGCTTCATGTTTGTGTCTCCTAGTTCATGTTCACTCAGATTCAGCTCTCTCAGGAGTAACGGGTTTTTACCCACAATTCCAGTCACATACTGACAGGCTTCATCTGCAGCAGGACCCAAAAACCTGCAGAAAAAAAGATGACGCAGGATTCAATTCAGTTTGCAATTATTAAACTTAAAACATACGTTAAAATCACTTACCTCAGTGTCTTCAGTTGACAGTTTGGATCCTGTAGTAAATCATTGAGCTGCTTCACTCCTGATTGTCCAGGATCATTTCCTGTGAGATCCAGCTCTATCAGGTGTGAAGGGTTTGATCTCAGAGCTGAAGCCAGAGCTTTATAACCTTCTTCAGTGATACTGCAGTCTGAAAGCCTACAGAAAACATATTTTAAAAAGTAATCAAATTCATTACACATAAGATAATTTTATACCAAATCTTTAAATGCATTTTATTTATTTTCTCTTTTGATCAGAGAAGAAAAACATATTTCATATCTGGCAGAAACATTAAGGCCCGTTCACAACAAGAACGATAACTATATGCATAAAGATGAAGTTCTAAATATCATTTTAAATTTAAAAGAATAGCAGAGTTCACACCACAACTATAATAATAAAGATTTAGATGAACATTATTGTTGGGATTACTCACACAGTTAACATTTGAAAACATTCATTAGAAATATAAAAAAGTAATCTAAACGTAACCAAATGTAATCAGTTATATTAATAAAGTAATTGAAATAGTTACCCTACTTCCTACATTTTAAAAAAGATAACTTGTAATCTGTAACCTATTGCATTTCCAAAGTTAACCAAAGTAATCCATAGTTATGCACTATCCACTCAACCGTGTAGTGTATGAATTATAGTATAAGGGTATTTTGTCATCATTGGAGTCTGCTGCCCCTCCACCTCCACTACATAATTAAAGCTGCGATGGTTGAGTGCATAAAGCGTCCAACATTACACACTTCATTTTATTGGTTAATTAAGTGCATCATCTGAGTATTTAAAGTGCACTTATTCTTTTTGGAATTTTCAGAATTAACATGAGTAGTGCGAGTAGTGGAATAGTGCATAAGTATGCGAATTGGATCACACCTATAAACTGTATAAAAATAAAAAGATGGATGACGCGTCTCGACTTCCTTCCACTATAGAAAAGTGAAGCCAAAACGTCCCAGTATGGCCGCTTAAATATGCCATTATAAACAAAATACTCACATCAGTGTGTTGAGTTTACAGTGTTTATCCTGCAGTAGAGCAGCGAGTCGATTAACATTTGAGTCTCCTAGTTTGCATTCACTTAGATTCAGTTCTCTCAGGAGTAACGGGTTTTTACCCACAATTCCAGTCACATACTGACAGGCTTCATCTGCAGCAGGACCCAAAAACCTGCAGACAGGAGAAGTACACTGACATTACCTGCCATATAATGACTTTAGTGAAAGTATGTGAAAGGGCCAGTAATCATTTCAAAGGTTTTCGTATGATCAACATTTTGACAAAACCAGTTTTAATGATAAAAATGATATTTTAAATGATAAGCCGCACGTTGCGGTCTTAAAACAATTTCTTTAGAAACAGAAAACGAATGAGTAACAATCATAAGTGATTTCAAAATAAGTTTGTCTCGAACGCATGTTATTGCAAATAATAATAACAGATAGTCAGATATAAGTCAGCTGAGCTGCCACCGCAGATGATTTCACACACAATGCACTCTTTCAGTCAGAACGTGTCCATGTCTTGTGACTGAGTGTGTGACAGAGAAAATTGGAGTGAAAATCATGCCATTTAGGGTGACAATGCATGCATTATAGAATTTGATATAGCAACTTTTCAAAAGTTGCTAAAAGATGATAAATGAAATTAAAAGAAGCTAAATTTGTTGTTAGTGCTTTTTGAAAAAAAAATGTTGCTAGGATCATCTGAAAAGTTGCGAAATCTAGCAACAAAATTGCTAAGTTGGCATCACTCGAGGTGGGTGCTCTCTGTGCGTCTGGGGACAACAAGGCTCTCATTAGTGCGCAATCAGGGGGAAAATAAAGACCTGCGCCGCAACATTAGTGGCATAAACAATTAAGCTGTCAAATAATAGCTAATTTTATTGAAAATCAATTACTAATCATCTTGACTACTAGTTTTAGTTCTATTACACTTTATTATATCAAGAACACTCACCTCAGTGTCTTCAGCTGACAGTTTGGATCCTGTAGTAAATCATCGAGCTGCTTCACTCCTGATTGTCCAGGATCATTTCCTGTGAGATCCAGCTCTATCAGGTGTGAAGGGTTTGATCTCAGAGCTGAAGCCAGAGCTTTATAACCTTCTTCTGTGATACTGCAGTTAGAGAGTCTACAGAAAATAAAAACGTTAATTAAATTAACACTGTGGATCAAATTAATAACTGCCCAATAGTCTGAATCATAAATGGACTAAATCACACTAGAGTTAAAGACATAATCACAATGCAAAGTATTTTTGAGCAGACTGAATGAATATATAATATTCCAGTGATTGCTGGAGTTGAGTGTAGCTGCTGGTGAAATGTACTAACTTGAGTATCTTCAGTTCACACACAGGATTCTTCAGTCCCTCACAGATCTCTTTGACTCCTGAGTCCAGCAGACGGCTGTTGTTCAGGTTCATCTCTTTCAGGATGGTTTTTGAGAAGAGAACAGTAGCTAGAACTGAACAGCTTTTCTTTGTCCGCTTACAATTATTCAGCCTGAACACAAAATCAGCATTATTTATTATTCAGCACATATTCAACACACAACAGATCAACAGCTCTTCATATCTGTTCACACATGTGGCCAACAGTTTTTTTTACACTGAATAAACAGAAGATATAATGTATAAAATCATGTTCACTCACTTCATTTTCTCCACTTTACTATGAGAGTCCATCAAAAGAGCAGAGAGTTTCTCTCCATCCAGCTCTCCTAATTTATCTTCACTCAGATCCAGTTCTTTCAGTAATAATGGACTTTTACCCAGAACTTTAGTGAGATACTTACACGCTTCGAGTGCAGCAGCACTTTTCAGAAACCTAAAGGAATTATATTTTTATTAATTATTATTATTATATTTTTATTATGTTTTTTTAATATAATTTCATCTTAATTTTATGTATTGTGCATTTCTACAGTAGGATGTACTTATTTTCAAATTATTTAAGCAATTATTATTTTGTCATGAAACTTGTATTGGAAATGAAATTCAGTGGTATGATTGTGTTGAAATTCTTAGTATTGAGAGTCTGTAAATTCCTCTTCCTGTCATTCCAGTTCCACAGTAGACCATTTGAGCCCTTTACCTAGCTTCATACAGTGGACTTCATGTCTTTCAATAAGTTCAAAAAATGTCACGTTTTAATCACCTGATAGTCTTCAATTGATAATGTCCATCCTGTAGTATATCACTGAGCTGCTTCACTCCTGATGGTCCAGGATAATTTCCGGTGAGATCCAGCTCTATCAGGTGTGAAGGGTTTGATCTCAGAGCTGAAGCCATAGCTTTATAACCTTCTTCTGTGATACTGCAGTTAGAGAGTCTACAGAAAAGTTCAAAATAAAATATCTTACATAATACAATTGAAACACGTAAAAACTTAACATTGTGTTGAGAAATTATTTTAAATTGTAAAAAAAAAAAAAGGTAAGGCAAAGAAGGTGAATAAAACGTTAGATTCAAAACAAACAAACAAACAACAACAACAACAAAAAACATAAAACATTACTGCTAAAGAAGAAAAATATTTGCCATTTCTTTCGTTTTTTTAGCATTAAATATGGTTTAACACTATGATTTAAATCACTCACCTGAGTTTCTCCAGTGTGCAGTTTGTATTTTCTAATCCAAGTTTCTTCACTCCTGAATCCTGCAGATTATTGTTTCTCATGTCAAGCTCTTTCAGACTGGAGTTTGATCTCAGGACTGTAGCGAGAGCTGAACAGCTTTCCTCTGTTAGACCACAATCACGTAGCCTAAAATATTAAACATGAGAGAGAGAATTTACAAACAAAGTACTTGATGCCAACATTCAGTGAGTACTGAGAATTATTTTGTTTTAGTCATCTGATTTCTTTAAGATACTTTAAATATGTAATAATAAATTAACAATACTCACTGAAGTGTCTTGAGTTTACAGTGTTTATCCTGCAGTAGAGCAGTGATCTGATTCACTCGTGTGTCTCCTAGTTCATGTTCACTCAGATTCAGCTCTTTCAGGAGTAACGGGTTTTTACCCACAATTCCAGTCACATACTGACAGGCTTCATCTGCAGCAGAACCCAAAAACCTGCAGACAGGAGAAGTACATCGACATTACCTGCCATATTATGACTTGTTTTCAAATGCTTGTGACAGAGCCTTTAATAATTTCAAAGCTTTTAAAAATAACTTTTTCATGGTTTAAAGGATTAGTTCACTTCCACAATAAAAATTTCCTGATAATTTACTCTCCCCTGTGTCATCTACAATGTTCATGTCTTTCTGACTTCAGTCGCAAAGAAATTAAGTTTTTTGAAAGAAAATATTCCAGGATTTTTCTCCATATGGTGGACTTTTATGGTTCCCAATGGTTTGAACTTCCAAACTGCAGTTTCAATGCAGTTTCAAAGGGCTCTATACAATTCCAGCTGAGGAATAAGGGTCTTATCTAGCAAAACAATCATAATTTTAAGAAGAAAAAAAACTAATTTATATAATTTTTTAACCACAAATGCTCATCTTGCACTAGCTCAACCTCACACATTACATAATCACGCACGCGTGACATGCGCGAGCGTGCAAAGAAAGTCAGACGCCCTTTACAAAATAAGGTAAAATAACGATATCAGACGATTTTGAAGTTGGAGGAAAAAATGAGATGGAGTTTATTACCCTACTCTACCTTTCTGAACCGAAGTACACAGACGAAGAACTAACCACACGTGACTTTTCCAACGTGATTACGCAATATATGACGACGCGCATGCGCATCGCAGAGCTAGTGCAAGATGAGCATTTGTGGTTAAAAAGTATATAAATATTAATCTTTTTATGAAAATGACCGATCGTTTTGCTAAGTAAGACCCTTATTCCTCGGATGGGATCACTTAGAGACCTTTGAAGCTGCATTGATACTGCAATTTGAAAGTTCAAATCATTGGGAACCATTTAAGTCCACTAAATGGAGAAAAATCCTGGAATGTTTTCCTCAAAAAACGTAATTTCTTTGCGACTGAAGAAAGAAAGATATGAATATCTTGGATGACAGGGGGTGAGTATATTATCAGGAAATTTTTATTCTAGAAGTGATCTAATACTTTAATAATCTTTCAGCTAAAGTTTCAAAATTATTGGACTTCATTATTTTAATATCACTCACCTCAGTGTCTTCAGTTGATAGTTTGGATCCTGTAGTAAATCACTGAGCTGCTTCACTCCTGATTGTCCAGGATAATTTCCTGTGAGATCCAGCTCTATCAGGTGTGAAGGGTTTGATCTCAGAGCTGAAGCCAGAGCTAGATAACCTTCTTCAGTAATACTGCAATTTGAAAGTCTACAGAAAAGAGGTGTGTAACAATAATAATAATAATAATAATAATAATAATAATAATAATAATACTTTTATATAACAAATATTATTGAAAAACATATTTTTTATTATTAAAAATACTGTTAAAATACATATTGCTTTGTTAAAAAGCCAAGTTTAGAACTTTTTTTGCACCTCTTCAGGTTAGTGAAGAAAAAACTATTCATAAGTGCTGACATAAGAAGAATCTTACCTTTCTATTAGGTCTACTAGAGTAATTTTAAATTTGAACCAAAGATAATGTTTTGCGATTAAAATATTTTCATTTAATTTACATACCCAAGTTTTTCCAGTGTGCAATTAATATTTTCTAGTCCATTCTGGAGTTTCTTCACTCCTGAATCCTGCAGATTATTGTTGCTCATGTCAAGCTCTTTCAGACTGGAGTTTGATCTCAGGACTGTAGCGAGAGCTGAACAGCTTTCCTCTGTTAGACCACACTTACGCAGACTAAAATTATGAACAGGAGATAATTTACAAACACAAAGAACTTGATGCCAACATTCAGTGATCACTGAGGAGTATTCATTATAATGATATATTTAAGATACTTTAAATGTACCATAATAAATTAAAAAATACTCACTGAAGTGTTTTAAGTTTACAGTGTTTATCCTGCAGTAGAGCAGAGATCTGATTCACTCGTGTGTCTCCTAGTTCACATTCACTCAGATTCAGCTCTCTCAGGAGTAACGGGTTTTTACCCACAATTCCAGTCACATACTGACAGGCTTCATCTGCAGCAGGACTCAAAAACCTGGAGAAGAATGATGAAGCAGGATTCATTACATTTTAAAGATAAACTTGAATTTACTTTAAGAAACCGTATTAATTAAATATTTTTACAAATAAATTGCCTGCATCAATTACTTTGCATTATTGCTTCATGTCTCACCTCAGTGTCTTCAGCTGACAGTTTGGATCCTGTAGTAAATCACTGAGCTGCTTCACTCCTGATTGTCCAGGATCATTTCCTGTGAGATCCAACTCTATCAGGTGTGAAGGGTTTGATCTCAGAGCTGAAGCCAGAGCTTTATAACCTTCTTCTGTTACATTACACTCAGAGAGTCTAGAACAGGTATTAAAATACAACATTCGGCTAAATAATCAATTATAAAAATAAATCAATTAAATAAATAAAATATATATATATATTTTCAAACAGAAACTCATGACTGAATAGGGCTGTATGTTCACTTTTCATAGCACTGGTGCTGCAGAGGATGAAAGTTTTGTAGCACAGGCCACACAATTACAGCACAAGAATAAAACATTTGTTACCATCTCTGAAAACAACCACAAGAAGCGCAGTTTATCATTTAAATGGGCATGTGAAATTATTGTTCCATACATGGCACACAAAATCCAAATTTAACAAGAAACACATTTGCAAAATATTTATATATTAAATAACAGCAGGTTTGTTGTGCTAGTTTATCGGACAGCACAATTTGGGCAAACTGTTTTCCTATATCAATGTAAGGTTATATAATTATTAGCATCCTTAGATTTCACAGAAAACTGCAGGGTGACCTGTCACATGCAGGGGTTCTATAACTATAAATAATTAGAAAAGTCTAAGGCTTTGTTATAAAATTTTTAATTATTAAGTAAAAAAAAAAAATCTGTGACAGTAATTTAATTTTTGTCAGGAATTCCTGTGCATCCCCTGAGAGGAAAAATAACTCCTATACACTTCCCTACACTGGAGAAAGATGTATGGATTAACATATTTATTTCAAATTTCTTTAGAGAGAAGTTATATTTTTCATATTTTTACCCAAAACAGGGTGTTATGAGTATTAGTGAGTAAATATGTGTAATGTAATGTCTGTTTTATTCATACTAGAAGCCAGAGGGCACCCTTACGCACAAACTCCACAGAGACTCACAGAAGTAATTTAAAGGTGCAGTGTGTAATATTTAGGAGGATCTATTGACAGAAATGCAATATAATATGCATAACTATGTTTTCAGATGTGTATAAAGACCTTACACAATTGACTGTTTTGTTTTTATTAACTTAGAATGAGCAATTTATATCTACATACACCGCGGGTCCCCTTACATGAAAGTAGCAACCATGTTTGTACAGTAGTCCTTAAAGGACAAACTGAGCGTGTTTCGTCACTATGATGTTCTTGCGAATAAATCACTGACACAATGATGAACAAGTAACAATAATATTCGCAATAACATATAATTTTATTGAATAATTAAGTAAATATAATTCCTTGATTTACCTTTGTAAAGAAACCTCATTGCTGGCTACTCTCGGCTGTCTCAGACTACGACATCTTAGTCCTGTATCGGCCACCGTAGTTTCTCTAAAGGGAGGGGTGAGGGGGGGACTGAGCCGTTGGTTGCAATTCGCAACCTCACCGCAAGATGCCGCTAAAATTTACACACTGCGCATTTAACTTATGATGTTGCAGGAAAACCTCTCAGGTTACGTATGTAATCCTGGTTCCTCGAGGGAACGAGACGCTGCGTCGGAAAACGCTAGGGGAACGCCTTCTGTGACCACGCTCTGAATCACACGTGATTAGGAAGCTATAAAAGCACGTGCGGCGGAGCCAGCGTTAGCTTCAGGAATGAGGCAAGTGCTGGCAGGGATGTCGGAAGTATGGCACCGAGACGCAGCATCTCGTTCCCTCGAGGAACCAGGGTTACATACGTAACCTGAGACGTTCCTCTTCAGGAACTCGAGCTGTGTCGGAAAACGCTAGGGGAACGAGAATGCCCACGCCGCCAGACTTTCAAATCTCTGCCTAGTGTGGAAGACTGCACAGCTAGGGCGA
>NW_015638052.1:47177-48458 GCF_001515625.1 Sinocyclocheilus rhinocerous | reverse complement strand
AATAATAATAATAATAATAATAATAATAATAATAATAATAATAATAATAATAATAATAATAATAATAATAATAATAATAATAATAATAATAATAATAATAATAATAATAATAACTACAGAAAAGAGGTGTGTAACAATAATAATAATAATAATAATAATAATAATAATAATAATAATACTTTTATATAACAAATATTATTGAAAAACATATTTTTTATTATTAAAAATACTGTTAAAATACATATTGCTTTGTTAAAAAGCCAAGTTTAGAACTTTTTTTGCACCTCTTCAGGTTAGTGAAGAAAAAACTATTCATAAGTGCTGACATAAGAAGAATCTTACCTTTCTATTAGGTCTACTAGAGTAATTTTAAATTTGAACCAAAGATAATGTTTTGCGATTAAAATATTTTCATTTAATTTACATACCCAAGTTTTTCCAGTGTGCAATTAATATTTTCTAGTCCATTCTGGAGTTTCTTCACTCCTGAATCCTGCAGATTATTGTTGCTCATGTCAAGCTCTTTCAGACTGGAGTTTGATCTCAGGACTGTAGCGAGAGCTGAACAGCTTTCCTCTGTTAGACCACACTTACGCAGACTAAAATTATGAACAGGAGATAATTTACAAACACAAAGAACTTGATGCCAACATTCAGTGATCACTGAGGAGTATTCATTATAATGATATATTTAAGATACTTTAAATGTACCATAATAAATTAAAAAATACTCACTGAAGTGTTTTAAGTTTACAGTGTTTATCCTGCAGTAGAGCAGAGATCTGATTCACTCGTGTGTCTCCTAGTTCACGTTCACTCAGATTCAGCTCTCTCAGGAGTAACGGGTTTTTACCCACAATTCCAGTCACATACTGACAGGCTTCAACTGAAGAAGGATTCTGTAACAACCTGGAGAAAGAAGTACACTGACATTTCATAACTGTACATTGCAGAGCTGCCTTCTACAATAATGAAGATCATCTTGATACACTTGGTAGGCTCTTTCACACTAAATTGAACATTAAAAAAGTGCAACCAAATGCTACTGAATGGTTTATTCATGTACATTTACTCATTAAGCAGATGATTTTAGGAATTTTACCATACTTTACCATACCAAATAATATTTTCCATACATGTCTGTCCGCTGTCTTTATATAAATGCTCATCATTACATGTTAACTAGGGCTGGCAACGTTAACGCGTTAATGCATGCAATTAATCTAAAAATTTCAACGCATTAATATTTTTTTACGCAAATTAGTTTGATAAGGTTTGATC
>NW_015638052.1:20236-46512 GCF_001515625.1 Sinocyclocheilus rhinocerous | reverse complement strand
GATCTGATTCACTCGTGTGTCTCCTAGTTCACGTTCACTCAGATTCAGCTCTCTCAGCAGTAACGGGTTTTTACCCACAATTCCAGTCACATACTGACAGGCTTCATCTGCAGCAGGACTCAAAAACCTGGAGAAGAATGATGAAGCAGGATTCATTACATTTTAAAGATAAACTTGAATTTACTTTAAGAAACCGTATTAATTAAATATTTTTACAAATAAATTGCCTGCATCAATTACTTTGCATTATTGCTTCATGTCTCACCTCAGTGTCTTCAGCTGACAGTTTGGATCCTGTAGTAAATCACTGAGCTGCTTCACTCCTGATTGTCCAGGATCATTTCCTGTGAGATCCAACTCTATCAGGTGTGAAGGGTTTGATCTCAGAGCTGAAGCCAGAGCTTTATAACCTTCTTCTGTTACATTACACTCAGAGAGTCTAGAACAGGTATTAAAATACAACATTCGGCTAAATAATCAATTATAAAAATAAATCAATTAAATAAATAAAATATATATATATATTTTCAAACAGAAACTCATGACTGAATAGGGCTGTATGTTCACTTTTCATAGCACTGGTGCTGCAGAGGATGAAAGTTTTGTAGCACAGGCCACACAATTACAGCACAAGAATAAAACATTTGTTACCATCTCTGAAAACAACCACAAGAAGCGCAGTTTATCATTTAAATGGGCATGTGAAATTATTGTTCCATACATGGCACACAAAATCCAAATTTAACAAGAAACACATTTGCAAAATATTTATATATTAAATAACAGCAGGTTTGTTGTGCTAGTTTATCGGACAGCACAATTTGGGCAAACTGTTTTCCTATATCAATGTAAGGTTATATAATTATTAGCATCCTTAGATTTCACAGAAAACTGCAGGGTGACCTGTCACATGCAGGGGTTCTATAACTATAAATAATTAGAAAAGTCTAAGGCTTTGTTATAAAATTTTTAATTATTAAGTAAAAAAAAAAAATCTGTGACAGTAATTTAATTTTTGTCAGGAATTCCTGTGCATCCCCTGAGAGGAAAAATAACTCCTATACACTTCCCTACACTGGAGAAAGATGTATGGATTAACATATTTATTTCAAATTTCTTTAGAGAGAAGTTATATTTTTCATATTTTTACCCAAAACAGGGTGTTATGAGTATTAGTGAGTAAATATGTGTAATGTAATGTCTGTTTTATTCATACTAGAAGCCAGAGGGCACCCTTACGCACAAACTCCACAGAGACTCACAGAAGTAATTTAAAGGTGCAGTGTGTAATATTTAGGAGGATCTATTGACAGAAATGCAATATAATATGCATAACTATGTTTTCAGATGTGTATAAAGACCTTACACAATTGACTGTTTTGTTTTTATTAACTTAGAATGAGCAATTTATATCTACATACACCGCGGGTCCCCTTACATGAAAGTAGCAACCATGTTTGTACAGTAGTCCTTAAAGGACAAACTGAGCGTGTTTCGTCACTATGATGTTCTTGCGAATAAATCACTGACACAATGATGAACAAGTAACAATAATATTCGCAATAACATATAATTTTATTGAATAATTAAGTAAATATAATTCCTTGATTTACCTTTGTAAAGAAACCTCATTGCTGGCTACTCTCGGCTGTCTCAGACTACGACATCTTAGTCCTGTATCGGCCACCGTAGTTTCTCTAAAGGGAGGGGTGAGGGGGGGACTGAGCCGTTGGTTGCAATTCGCAACCTCACCGCAAGATGCCGCTAAAATTTACACACTGCGCATTTAACTTATGATGTTGCAGGAAAACCTCTCAGGTTACGTATGTAATCCTGGTTCCTCGAGGGAACGAGACGCTGCGTCGGAAAACGCTAGGGGAACGCCTTCTGTGACCACGCTCTGAATCACACGTGATTAGGAAGCTATAAAAGCACGTGCGGCGGAGCCAGCGTTAGCTTCAGGAATGAGGCAAGTGCTGGCAGGGATGTCGGAAGTATGGCACCGAGACGCAGCGTCTCGTTCCCTCGAGGAACCAGGGTTACATACGTAACCTGAGACGTTCCTCTTCAGGAACTCGAGCTGTGTCGGAAAACGCTAGGGGAACGAGAATGCCCACGCCGCCAGACTTTCAAATCTCTGCCTAGTGTGGAAGACTGCACAGCTAGGGCGAGAGAACAGAAGAACCCGGAGTGGCTAAAGTAGGCGGCCGCCGTCCCGAAGGCCAACTTCTGGAGGAGTGAATCTTGACCCCCAAAGGAGAGGGGAGATCAGAGGACTCGAGGCTATGGAATAGCATCCTGATCCACCACTTAGCATAAGCTTCGGCCTCAGCGCACCGCAGAGGAAACATGTAAGAATAGGGTGTCTTCCCACTGAATGGCCACCGAGAGGGGCGTGGTAGGCCGCAATGGCCGCCACGAAGACCTCTAGGGTGGAATGGGTCAAACAGGCCTGCCGGATAAACAGAACTGTACCAATCGGGCAGTTAGCTGGGTCGGGCTGGCGGTCTCCGCAGAAATACAGTTTCCTCATAGAGGGAGCTCTGGATGGAGGATAGTCTCAACAACCTCGGTTGAGAGACCGGAAGTTATGAGTTGTGCCTCCTCAGAGGCCACACCCACGGCTTCCACAGCTCCGGGCGGGGGCGCGCCCTCCGCCTGTGAGAGGAGATCTCTCCTGACGGGAACCTCCCATGGAGCGCCGTCGAGGAGAGAAATCAGGCCTGAGACCCAACTCGGCCCGGCCAGAAAGGGGATACTAACAACAGACGGGTCCCGTCCCGGCGCACTCTCTCCAGAACTCCCGGGAGCAGAAAAATCGGAAGAAAGGCGTACAGACAAAGCCTCGGCCATGTCTGTACCATGGCATCCAGCCCCAGTGGAGCTGGATGAGTCAGAGAGAACCAGAGGGGACAGTGCGATATCATATGAGTAGCAACAGGCCCACCTGAGCCTGGCCAACCACTCTCCATATCTGCTTCACCACCTCGGGGTGAAGCATCCATTCCCCGGGCCTCAGCCCCTGCCTCGACAGGATGTCTGCTCCCATATTGAGATGCCCAGGAACGTGAACTGCTCTCAGCGAGAAGAGTTTGCCCTGGGACCACACAAGTATCTGGTGTGCCAGTTTGTACAAAGGGCGTGAACGCAGAACTCCCTTGTGGTTGATGTAAGAGACCACCGCTGTGTCGTCGGTGCGCACCAACACATGGTGACCTCTTAGGTCCAGGAGAAAGAGTTTCAGAACTCGAAACATGGCCAGCATCTCCAGACAATTGATATGCCACGTCAGATGGCGACCACTCCACAGACCGCGGGCAGGGTGGCCACTCATGACCGCACCCCAACCGGTGAGGGATGCATCCGTCGCTAGCGTACGCGGCGACAAGGAGCTCCCAGCACCGGGCCCTGAGACAAGAACCAAGGTTTCCTCCACATGTCTAAGACACGTAGGCACCTCCGGAACTGCTTGACAGTGAGTGACCGGCCTTCTCTTACTCTCGCGACTGAGGTGAGGATCGACTCGATCCGAGCAGGAGACATACATGCCTGCATCGTGGTCGAATCCCACACCACGCCCAGATAAGTGGTTCTCTGTACTGGAGAAAGCACACTTTTCTTGGCGTTAAGTCTTAACCCCAGCTCTTTCGTGTGAGCGAGAACGACACCTTGATGTCAAACCGCCATCTGCTCTGACTGAGCTAATATCAACCAATCGTCGATGTGGTTGAGTCGTAAAAGTATGGGGTGAGAGTGCAAGCCCAAAGGAAGAAACCAGTATTGGTAGGCTTTTGCCCCCAAAAGCAAATTTACCGGCTGTAGAACCCGGAGTCTGTCTCGTGCGGAGGGACCACCTCGATGGCCTCCTTCTTTAAGAGAGTAACTACTTCTTGTTCTAATACCAGAGCCTGCTCGGGACCCACTAGAGTGGGGGGTCCCGTTGAATCGAGGCGGACGAGAACCGAACTGGATCAGACCCACGTCGTCTGCTAGGAAGACTAAACCACAGCCTGCTCGGGGCAGGACCCAATGAAGCACACTTGGCAGGGGCTCCCACACCGCCAGGTGACCTCCTAAGGGAACCAGTCTCGCGAGACTGGCCTGTGGTGCGCCTAGAGCAGCTAGCTCAGTGCCCTGAAGCAGCGGACCGGCAGGGGACGGCCGTACTAGCTGCTCTAGATACCTCCGTAGAGGTAGCGAGCCCCTTAGTACCGCTACGTTTCCGGGCGGTAACTGAGAGAAGCGCCGGCCGAAGACCGCTGCGCCCTGGAACACGGCAGGGTTGGCAGACCGACCTCCTGAGGGCACTGAGGAGAGACTGGCACCGTGTAATGCGGTGTACACCGCTCTTCCCCAGAGGGAGCTGGCCCTCAAAAAGTCCTAGACCATAGGCGTCAGGACGTTTACGACGAAGACTATCCAGCGAGAATGACGATCCGCAGAACCGCCTTCCGCTAGAAGCCTTCGGCCTGGGAGCGCCACTCTGACTCTAGACTCTGCGGAGTACAAGAAGTGAGGCCCCCAGAATGAAGGGCCGGAACACGGTAGGTTGGGACTGCTCCGCCCAGCAGCCCCTGCTGACCGCCTCAACCTCCTCAGAGGAAGAGAGGTTAATGCGTGCTCTCACTCGAGAAATTTATATCCCAAGAGCCCCTGTATATCTAACTTCTCATAGTCAGACAAATACTTCATTTTATTCCTCAGAATTAAATGCAGTCAAACAACCAGAGGAGTAAATACGGTCTGGTGAGTAAGATTCACATCAAAAAGAAATTATGTAATATATGCGCTGCGCGCGAGCCACTCAGTCACACAAACAACATCAATCTCCTCAGAGCAAGAGGGCCGCAGCACTCACTCAGGGGGGGAAGAACCGCAGCGCGGGCTTCCAAGCCCCGAGAACGAGCTCTAGATCTAGCGAACACGGGTGGAGATAGGAAGAGCCGTCTCCAACCCGTCTGCTAGATCATGTGCGATCTCCGCGTTCTCAGTCGCCGCCGTGCCTCAGCAGCAGCGGGACCGCAATCGCAAGATCACAGGCACGGACACACTCCTCGGAGCGTGCCCGGCGAGAGCGGAGCGCTTAACAGCGGAAAAAGCACAATCCGCCCCCCGAGAGCCGACTGCGCGAGCTCCGCTCCCTATTAATGCTGCTCATTATAATATCAGGCATAATATGCTTCTGTAACTGATGCTTGTGCAACTGGCGTGCTCTTTGACGCCCTCTGTATCAATCTCCTTGGAGAAAGACAGGCGGAGCATCGCGCCCTCTCCCCGGTGGGAAGGACCGCAGCGTGGGCTTCCGAAACCCCGAGAGCGGGCGCCGGATCTGGTGATTAGGAAGCAGATCCATACGCGAAACCCACGAGCACAGCCGCCGCTCCGCCTCGGCGAAAGCGGGGCCGGCACCGCGAGGAACGCTAGTGAAGGCTCCCTCCTCAAAGAGAGCCCTCTGAGAGCGAAGCAAGGCAGTAACAACTGTGCTTCGCTCCCAAGCAAACCACGCACAGGCTGTGTGTAACAACCTACAACGTGGCTTGCTCTCGCCCTTGAAATGCTTTGTCTTTGCATGAGCTTAGACATAGTTGGAGCTTATGGACTTTTCACAATTGACAGACAACAATAAATATGACTGACACACACAGAGCGCGTCGCTGAATGACAAAAAGCTGACGCTGGCTCCGCCGCACGTGCTTTTATAGCTTCCTGGTCATGACGTCACCCGCCCGTGACGTCCCGCTCAGCTATTGGATTTCAGATGTGATTCAGAGCGTGGTCACAGAAGGCGTTCCCCTAGCGTTTTCTGACGCAGCTCGAGTTCCTGAAGAGGAACCTAATATTGACACGGGCATTCAGCTCTCGCTGCAGCTGAATAAAACGCAGATAGAGACTTTTAACTGATTACAAATGAAGAAAATAAACATACAATTGCAACAATATATGGTTTATCCATGTTCGTCCATCCATCTTGGTTATTTTATAAGAATCAAGTATATTTATAATGCAATGCTAATCAACATAGCCTTTATCACTGCATAGAATACCATAAAATAATGTTTTCTACCTCATTCTCTGATACCTCATAAACACAAAAAGTCATTTAAAAAACTTGACTAATGTTATGAAGCGAATTTGGAGTGAAACCACGTCATTAAATATTCTGTGTTGGACAACAGGTTTGTAAACGGACTCACACACATTGCAAAACTGTATCGCACACATGTTACTGTGGTAAATTTATTCACCACACAGACTGTTTTTTTCTTAGTATGTGCAACATATATGTCACACTGTACAGCCCGGCTGAATATAAGCAAAAAAAAATCCTAGAGACCTTCAATATGTTACTCATCAACTCACCTGAGCTTCTCCAGTTTACAGTTCTCTTTCAGGCCATCAGAGAGCAGCTTCACTCCTGAATCCTGCAGATTATTATTGCTCAGGTCAAGATCTTTCAGACTGCTGGAGTCCAAACGGAGAACTGAAGCCAGAGCTGAACAGCTTTTCACTGTTAGATCACACTTACTGAGCCTGAAAATAAACAGCTTGTCAATATGTATAGATTCTAAAATGTAGAAAATGTACAATACATGCTCCTGAAGGGCCCCCCAAAAAAGTTGTTCAGTCTGTACCACAATTAGCACATACTAATATGACCTATGTTACCAACTGGTATTATTTTCAAATAACTTTTTTGCGACCACTTGTGTTAAGATTTTGTTGAGACACTCCCCTGTTATCTATCTCCAGGAACAGGGTTGGGAAACACTGCTCTACATGACTTTCACAGGAGAATTATTTATTAGACTTTACATTAACTTAATTGACAGTATTTTAATACATTATATTAACACATCTGGTAAATAATATGTAAAACAAATCACACTTTTTGTCTGTGGTCTTACAACATACCTCAGTATCTCTAATTTACAATTTATACTTTTCAGTCCAATGCAGAGTTTCTTCACTCCTGAATCCTGTAGGTTATTATTGTTCATGTTGAGCTCTTTCAGATTGGAGTCTGATACAAGAACTGGAGCCAGAGCTGAACAGCTTCTGTCTGTTAAGTCACAATCATTTAACCTACAACAGGAAAATACCAACAAACAAACTGAAATTAAATACATACAATATATTTGCTAAATACAAATATTAATCATTCACATTTGCGTGGTTACGTCATGTCCGTAAACAAAAATAAGAAGACCTGGCTACAACATGGCAAGTGTGTGGTGCATTTGTTGCTTGGTCTTTTAACAGTTACTTAGAAATTAAACCTGTCTTCTCAATGGCTGCATTTAATCAATGCAGTTCTAAATGGCAATCATTGTTAAGCTAGTTATCATTAGAGCATTTGTTTGCTTGATTTAGATAAGTACCACGCTTTCATTTTTGTTGTTTTTTGTCAAGTTTTGATATGGTCAGTGAGGTAATTTGCACTTATTTTCTGCTAGCTATTAAGAAAGAGCAATTCCACTCTGTGATCTGATCTGACTGAGCAAGCATTAGAGCTAACTGATACATAAAGGATATATTATGTATGTAGATATTAAAGATGCATTGTATAGATTCAGAACTAACTATAGGTGACTTAATGTACTTTTCAAATGAGTGCAAAAATGACTTACAGAGCTCTTTTGGAGGTTTTGACAACTTCCAAAAGTCTAAAGAAACACTCGTCTGATTTCTTGAATTTCTGTAGATCAAACTCCTCCAGCTCTTCCTCTGACGTCAACAACACAAAGGCCACAGCAGACCACTGGGCAGGAGAAAGATCAGAAGATGAGAGACTTCCTTTGTTAAGTTGGCTTTGAATCTCTTTCACCAGAGTTTGGTCGTTCAGTTCATTCAGGCAATGAAACAGATTGATGGATCTCTCTGGAGATAGATTAGAGTCTAATTTCTGCTTGATGTACTGAACTATTTCCTTGTAGCTCTGGTCATTGCTGTCTTGCTGAGTTAACAGACCTCTTAAAAGTGGACGACTGGACTCAAGTGACAGACCGAGGAGGAATCGAAGAAAAAGGTCCAGGTGTCCACTGTCACTCTCAAGTGCCTTGTCCACTGCAGTCTTGAGCAAATCAGTCAAGGTTTCACTTTTGTTTTCCTGTTCTGTGGAGTCTTGATTAAAGACACTTTGGTTGTTGATGTCTAGAAACAGATGTGCATAAAGGGCTGCAATGAACTCTTGAATGCTCAAGTGAACAAAGCAGTACATGGTACCAAGAATGATCCCTGTATCCTCCTTAAAGATCTGGGTACACATGCCTGAATACACTGATGCTTTAGAGACGTCAATACCACAGGCTTCCAGATCTGTGTCATAGAAGATCAGGTTGTTTCTTTCCAGCTGTTGAAATGCCAGTTTTCCCAGTGAAAGGATGGTATCTTTATCCCAGGAAACATCATACTTCCGTCTGCTCTGCTGGATCTGAAAGCGGAGAAAGTGTGTGTACATTTGTGTCAGAGTCTTGGGAGTGTCTTCAGCATTTACAGCATCAACAATCTTGGCATTTTTCATATAATTTTTTCTTTTAATTTCCAAAATGCTCTGGAGAACAGTGGCTGAAATCCAGCAGAAGACTGGGATGTAGCACATGATAAAGAGACTCTTTGATTGTTTAACAAGATCAACAATTTTGTTGGCCTGATTCTGATCTGTGAATCTTTTTCTGAAGTACTCCTCCTTTTGTGCATCATTGAATCCTCGTATCTCTGTCAGCCGGTCGATACAGTCAGGGGGAATCTTACTGGCAGCTGCTGGTCTGGTGGTGATCCAGATGAGAGCAGAAGGAAGCAGATTTCCCTTGATGAGGTTTGTGAGGAGAACATCCAGAGAGGCTGGTGACGAGACGTCACGCCATGTCTCATTACCCTCAAAGTTTAGAGGAAGACGGCATTCATCCAAACCATCAAGGATGAACAGGACTTTGAACTGATTCCTTCTTGTAAGGTTCAGTCCCTTTGTCTCAGGGAAAAACTGACTTACAAGGCTCATCAAGCTTTGGTTTTCTTCCTCCTTTAAGTTCATCTCCCGGAAAGGAAGAGGAAATACAAAGCTGATATCCTGATTTTCTTTTTCTTCAGCCCAATCCACAACAAACTTTTGCACAGAGACTGATTTTCCGATGCCAGCAACTCCTTTTGTCAGCACAGTTCTGATCTCCTTGTCTTGTTCGGGTGCTTCAAACAAATTCGTGGGCCCGAAGATCACGGGCATCCAGTATGGTTTTCTGGCCTTGACCCTTACGCACAGAGATTGTTCCAGATTCTCTGAATCTTTGGATGATATTATGCACTGTAGATGATGATAACTTCAAACTCTTTGCAATTTTTCTCTGAGAAACTCCTTTCTGATATTGCTCCACTATTTTTCGCCGCAGCATTGGGGGAATTGGTGATCCTCTGCCCATCTTGACTTCTGAGAGACACTGCCACTCTGAGAGGCTCTTTTTATACCCAATCATGTTGCCAATTGACCTAATAAGTTGCAAATTGGTCCTCCAGCTGTTCCTTATATGTACATTTAACTTTTCCGGCCTCTTATTGCTACCTGTCCCAACTTTTTTGGAATGTGTAGCTCTCATGAAATCCAAAATGAGCCAATATTTGGCATGACATTTCAAAATGTCTCACTTTCAACATTTGATATGTTATCTATATTCTATTGTGAATAAAATATAAGTTTATGAGATTTGTAAATTATTCCATTCCTTTTTTACCCACAATTTGTACAGTGTCCCAACTTTTTTGGAATTGGGTTTGTACATTGTAGATAAAAGTAAAAAATCATGTCTGTAGCAATGAATCTTATGTGTTTTAGATAGCACGTTATCTTTTCTAAAATACGCATGTAACACCATTTTAACAGTTAATGTAAAAACATTTTAGTGTTTTAGTGTGTAAAAAAACATGAATAAAATAAATAACCTTCAGGAAACAATTAGATTGAACAATTTCTCAGTTCATTTGCTTTCTGTACTGTCTTTTCCTTCAGTAAGTGTCTGCGTTTACAGAAAATACAGGGCAGAAGACAAAAAGACTCCGAAATAAAAACACAAACTTGAACAAAAATCAAGACATCAAATCAAAAGGTCCCTCAAAACCTTCACAGCACCTCAACACACTGATAACAGTCTGTTAAGAAATTCACTATCCTCAACTTAATCAGTTACTGACAGAGATAGACTAATTAAAACTGTTCCCTTTTTTTTTTTTTTTAGGGGAACTGACTTACAAGGCTCATCAAGCTTTGGTTTTCTTCCTCCTTTAAGTTCATCTCCCGGAAAGGAAGAGGAAATACAAAGCTGATATCCTGATTTTCTTTTTCTTCAGCCCAATCCACAACAAACTTTTGCACAGAGACTGATTTTCCGATGCCAGCAACTCCTTTTGTCAGCACAGTTCTGATCTCCTTGTCTTGTTCGGGTGCTTCAAACAAATTCGTGCATTCAACCTGTATCTCTTGTGATTCATGACGTCTGAAAGCAACCTCAATCTGTCTTACTTCATGTTCAGTATTGACCTGTTCACTACCACCCAGAGTGATATAGAGATCTGTGTAGATGTTATTCAGAAGTGTAGAATCACCATGTTTTGCAATTCCTTCAAACACACATTGATACTTCCTCTTCAGGTTTGATTTCAGCTGTCGCTGATGAATGAGGACGAGCTCATCTAAATACACAAAAAGGAGCAAAAGCACAAAGGTATGCACCTCTTTTAGAATGCATACATGACAATATGTCAGATTGTTATTTTATGAGCATCTTACCCTCTAGAGTATCTGCAAGTTTATCTTGCTTCATATCTCTTAGGAAGTAGAGTGTGATATCCAGAGCTGCTTCTTTGATACTGCACATGCCCTCATTGAAGTCTTGCACAAAGTACTGTGTGTTCTCTTTTTGTAATATTTTCTTCAACTTTTCCAACTCATTTTTCAGAAATACGACTATTTTGTTCTCAAGATCCTAAAAAAACATACAAAAAAGCAGTAGAACAAATTAAACATATGCTTAAAACATACATTTTACATCTAGAACGAACTGCAGTCAAGCAACAGTACATACATCAATGAACTTGTGCTAGTTATACATTTAATTACAAATTTACCAGAACATAAAATATACAAAACGACTTCAATTTTTTAAATAAATAGCCTATTTTTTATTTGATACATTTGTGAGATTAAAAATGCAACATAACCTAACAAAAGAGATTACACTTCTCTGCTATACCATTATAATTTTGTGTGATTTTTGGTATAGTTCTAAAATGAAGGCTGTTCAAAAGTCAAGGAAGGCCTTCTACCTGGAAGATCCAGAGGCGATTTTCACTGAACTCTTTACGGAGGCGGTACGTCTGGAATTCTGAGGCTGATTTCTCATATTGAACCCTGTTTGCAAAATAAATTTGTTCAGTGTTCACAGTAAATTAAAATAAAATGGTGTGTTTCTAGACAATATATTGATATATCTAATATATCCTTTGGAAAAAGTGCTTTGTGAACAGATAAATGGAATATTTCTTTGTTTTTTTTGTTTTTTTTTTCAAAATTCAAAGCAGCAAATTTGCAAAAGCCAAGTTAAATGTTATGGCTTACTCTCTTGCAAAAATGAATTACAAATTTTGGCATGGTAGCTTATTTAGCTTATATATGTAAATTTAACTGCAAGGTAAACTGTGGTATAGTGTCCACACCTGTTGAGAAGAAAAGTTGCCAGTTCCACATCACTCTTCAATCCCTTCTGTGCTTTTAATGCTTGCCACCGTGTAAATTCTGCACCAATATTTACTGTTGTCTTTTGTCCTTTATAACTAAATCACACCAAGAAAGAAAGAAAGAAAGAAAGAGAAAACACATGGAATCTAACAGAAGCTCAGTTGTCTTTATCATTTGGGTCGAACCATCAATCAATCAAACCAGCATTTAATTCCTACCCAGCATTCATCAGTAAAGAAAAAGGGTTGCGGTGAAATGTAGTCACAGAATTATTTTCTAACAGTCTGTGTGATCAACAACAAGAGACACGTGAAATACCTTTTGGTAGATGATATTGTTTCCTCACTGAATTCTGGTGGTTCAAATATTATTGAATGGTCACTCTTCACAGACACAGAGCTGAATACATGTGAGCCTGATCTTACACTAATGACACAAAGAACAATGAGAAAAAAACACTTTACTAGGTTCTTCGGTCTCATATGAATACGTTCAGACCGAGGTCATTAAAGGTTCATGAAGCTCTCTATTTTAGCACCAGTGAGTTATCACAACAATTCTGAAAAATATGAAAGAAGTGGGTTATACGGTAAGCTGCAAAATGGAGGCAGGCAGAAACATTACAATCATTACATAGGAAAGCAATGTAACACTCTCAGAGTTTTGTTTTATTTTGTAATTTTTTATCACAGTTAACACAAATTCATAATTCAAAACACATAAAATACCTTTTAGTAGGCGATGATGGTGTTTTCTCACTGAAGTTGGGTATATCCTTTTTTGAATGGTCACTCTTCAGAGACGTAGAGCTGAACAAATGTGAGCCTGATCTTACACTAATGACAAAAAGAGCAGAAAGAGAAAGAAAACACTTTATTACAGGAGCTGCTTCAGTCTCATTTAAAGAGATTTAGTGTAATTAAATGCACTATAGCTGTGCATTTGTCCTTCTCATGAATGTATGTTCAGTTGCCTGATGTATTTTCCATGGTGAATTTATGTCCCCCAGTGGCTACCTGTGTAATTGTATTATTGGAAAGAAGCTCCAGATTTAATTCTATGATTTATTGTTTTATTAAGTTTTACATGCATGTACACCACAGTGGAGCTAATGTAACACTATAATGTAAAACACATGAAATACCTTTTGGTAGGTGATGATGGTGTTTTCTCACTGAATTTTGGTGGAAGATCATGTGACCAGTCACTCTTCACAGACACAGAGCTGAACACATGTGAGCCTGATCTTACACTAATGACACAAAGAGCAGAGAGAGGAAAAATAGGAATCTCAATATGAAGAATTTTAGCACCACACTTAGAACGTTAACACAAACTATGTCCTGGTCTGAGACTTCATCCTAATAACTGATCAGGCCTGCAGCAATGAAATCATGGTTAAACTAACAGCCAAGAGGAGCACTGGTTCCTCACCCTTCACAATTTACACTTTCTTGTAAAACACCTGTGATTCTAAAACTTTGCAACAGTAAATCCATATATGCATTAAATTAGTATCAACAAAAATACCATAAATAAATTAAAGCAACTAGTTATATCAGCAAAACTGACTTGAACTGTGTGCAGTGAATGAAAGGCTGAAAACGTTTACAGGCTAAGGAAAGAGTTTTATTTTTTTTCAGATTTCAACACTTTAAATTTTAAATGTATATTGTCTAGTTTTTCTAGTATTTTTGATGTTAATATTTAGTCATTTGTAGTGTCTGTTAACTAAAATTATTCATTTGTTTTCCCAAAACATCAACAGTCATGGTAAAAGTGCAGGGGTACACTAATTATTATTACGTAGTAAGTTAACTGTGACACACCTATAAAGCTCTGTTTGTCATACATACATTTTATTTCTTCAAAATAATAGTTTCATTTTTAACCCATAAGTACATACAAAACTTCTGGGCAATTTGCAAAGTATTTCCAAATGTAACATACATCAAGTATTAAACAGTCTTTGTTGACAAGGTTTTGTTCTTCACAAGAAAGTAGTGTTTGAAATGATTAATTGAAGACAGAAACAGTCTTACCTCTCTTCCTCTGGGAGACTCATCTTAGATGGACAGTCCTTTCTTCACTCTTCTGACATACTGCAGCAAAAATACCAGTGAATACAGTAAAGCATTGATTTGTGAAGACAATCAGCCATTCAGTGTGATCTGGAGATGTCCCTCATGAATAACATGGCAGTAGAAAATACTTTCTATGCCACATAACCACAAAACAACAGCATAAAAAAAGAAATCTTTCAGAAATATATTCATCTTCAAAATTTGCAATTTTTAAAGTATTTTCTGGCAGCTTTGTATGTTCAGAGTAACAACCTCTGAAATAAGAACAAGAGTTCTATGTTTGTCTGTAACATGTTCGGTCTCGTTTTTACAAACCATTAGAAAATTATGAATTTACCTTGATGAATTTTCTTCACTCCATTAAGTCTCTCTGCTTTTTTATTACAAAATCCGTAATTCTTGGGAATGTCTAGAAAACTGAATCATTCACTCATGTATATTGAGTTTGACAGAAAGACTGCCTGACAAAATAGCAACGTCCCAATTGAAGTCATTGAAGTCAAGCCATTGAAATTGCCATTGTACAATATAATAAAAGTATATTAGAATTATTTCTTTAGCACTGAGTCTTATGTGTTTGTAGGTAATACGCACAAACATTTTAAACATTTATAGCACACAAAACATTTAAACATTTATACAAAAAACGTTTATAATGCACAGATTATATTGAATAATGTCTTTGACACTCCTGCACCAACAACTATTCTCTTGTCTCTTTTAAACCCTGGCACTGCCCTATTGCCCAAATGTCAAGCTATGCCTGTGGCTATGGCAACAAATTCCTTCCGGACAGCCTCCACAAATACCAGAATATCATTATGTGTGTCACTGAATTCCTGAAACTCAACAGTGCTGATAATGTAATAACAGCCAATGTTAACTTTATTATAGGAAAAACACACACACACACACACACACACACAAAACATTATTTACCCCGTTTGTATCCGCAAGTCGTTCCTTACACATTTGTGCCGTGTTTACGTGATGATTGTCCAATGTCCGACGACTTGACACTTGGTAATGTATTTGCAGTGTTTTTCTTCGCGAGACAGGAATAAAAGAATAGTTTATGGAGTTTGTTCACATAATTTCTGGCTGCATCATTTTTGTCTACAACATATCTGCAATATTGTAAATTAAAATTTAATCAAACCCCCCAAATAACTAGTTAAAGTTAAAACTTACTTGCAATAATCTTGTTTAAAAAAAAAAAGAGAGTAATCCAGACTTCTGTGAAGCACTTATAATTTCTGATCGCTGTTGAGAAAAGCCTAGCTCTAGTATGAACAGGGTTGACTGGGCGTTCGGGGTCATTAGGGGAAAAAAGGAGTAACAAAGTGTCTGTTTGAGACATGGAAACACAATAGATCAGTTGATTACAATAACTTTATTTTTTTCTTATTCTCAGCGATGAGTTGATTAGCCGGTTTGTTTTGAACACTTTCAGTTCGTTTCCACAAACCGTTTGTTGTTTGGGTTTACAGTATTTAGTTTTCGGCATCCTGGTGCACTGCATCTCTTTATACTGTTGAATACATTTGTACGTTTTATTTCTTCTTTTTGTTAACTGATTTCCTACTTTGTATTTTTTATTTGATTTCCTTTTATGCTATTTTATTTTATGCACTTTTATGAAAAGCGAATTTGTGTATGAAATGTGCTGTATAAATAAACTTGCCTGGACTATTTTTCATAGAATTTTTGTTAATCAGAAAAAATTAATGGGATTTAATCCTTAACGCATTTGAAAAAGACTTTGACAAAACAGCAACTTAATTATTTAGCTAATAAATAGGCTAAGTAAAATAAAACAAAAAATAATGGTAAATCAAACTTTTTATTCACCAACTTGAACAAAAATCAAGACATCAAATCAAAAGGTCCCTCAAAACCTTCACAGCACCTCAACACACTGATAACAGTCTGTTAAGAAATTCACTATCCTCAACTTAATCAGTTACTGACAGAGATAGACTAATTAAAACTGTTCCCTTTTTTTTTTTTTTTAGGGGTTTCCGATGAAGTCCGTATCAGTGACTGAGAGAGATTCTGTCTCTCTACACACTGGGGTTAAAGTACAGAGAAATGATCTGATACTGTGGATGTTTGGACTTAAAGACATTCGCATAGCTCATAAACTGGGAGGAAAAAAACAATCCTAAACATCAGAACTAAAGACTTTGGACTTTCTGAAGTAACAGCAGCAGAACAGAGAAGCCACTCAACATATTCAATATCAAGGTCTATTCTGAGTAGAGAATTACTTGACCCATTTCGTATATGTGCATCTTTTAATATTAAAATTAGTCATAATTGAGAATTATGTAAAATTGACCGATTAATACAGATTTATCTATTTATGTAATTAATATAACATTTGGCCATTTAATAAAATTATAAATAACAATGAGAGGACCTCATATTTACTAACAATTTAATTTATTCTCTAATATTTTCAGCTCTTCTGCCGGTTTGTGTCATTAATTACAGTCCTCAAAATCATCAGTCTAAAAATATGCATATGTACAAAATGAATATGTATTCTTGACATTTTGCCATCACTATATAATTTAGTATAAACTTAACACTGTTGAGCTCCGTTTGATTAGCAACACTCAGTCCTGAGGAGAATCATTTCAGGCCGAATATTTCCCTTGCAATCTTCATGAACATGTTTAATGGAAATAGAGAGATTATAGTTAAGAATCATGAACACGCACAAAAACAATTAGAAACTTCAACAAAGTTAATTTCATGCTTTGACCAAATACCACAATTAAATTATTCAAGTGCAAGGAATTATGGGTATTCCACTGAGCACACTAAATAATAGATACAACATGAAATTAAACATTCTTAGCATTTAGTCCCCAGAAAAATTCACTTAATTCTCAAATCGCATGCAGATCTTGTACAAAATGTTTCAGGTCAATGCTGCATCTGTGCATAAAGCTTAATGTAAATATTACATTTTAGTGTTTACATATAAATACATTCCATATCAATTCATATTCAATTTGAAAGCATTAGTATCCAGTTATGAATTACCTTGGCACACCAGCTAAAGAATTTCACCTTAACACTATAAATACAACAAGGAGGATTGTTAATTAAATGAACAATATGTATTACTGCATTGTCAACACTGAATGTTGTCCTCAATCTCACCATTTTTTGAAATTGAAAAATGGAAAGTGTGTTTTAAGTGTTAACATCCTACAGTCCACTACACGACAGATGAAGGCTTTATACTAAAGAGCCAGGCTCCTGCTGACTGGACGCATCTGTTCTCGGATCAACCTGTATATAAAACAAAATGACCATTTGTATTAACACTAAACCAACAGCTATAATTCAATATCATGTATGCATAGTTTCATTAAAGCAAATTTGTCTCATTTGAAGGTCTAAACCTTCTCCAACCTGCATGTATCAGTAATCATTTTAAAAAGTAACAAATAAAAGCTTGTAAAATTACCTCTACATTAGTTAAAGCAGGCCAATTTAAAGGATTAGTTCATTGTGTCCGTTCATTCATCTCCCCCATGTCACCCAAGACGTTCATGTCTTTCGTTCTTCAAATCGAAAAGATAAGGTTTTTGAGGAAAATGTTCCAGGATTTCTCCATATAGTGGACTTCAGTGGTGACCAATGGGTTGAAGGTCCAAATTGCAGTTTCAATACAGCTTCACAGGGCTCTACATGATCCCAGCCGAGGAATAAGGGTCTTAGCTAGCGAAATGATCAGTCAGCTGCTCCAGGACAGTTTGGAAAACCACTGCATTTCAGAGACAGGTTCTTAAATGTTACTCATATAACAAATACATACAGGCATAGTTTTAAGGCAGCTTTAATTGCCTTTTTGGTAACTTAATGACTTAACTGATTACATAACATTGCATGCTCGTGGTTTCTTTCGCGATTTGATATGAAATGATACAGGCTACAGCGCACCTTAGCGCATTTGTGCGTGCAATTGAAGAGCAAGTGCTCCGAGCACAGTACTGTTTCTGCGCTCGTGTGACTCGCAGCCTGGCGCTGAAGTGAAGCTGGAGCGCACGTCTGAAACGTCTTCTGTTTGATGTGGTCATAAAGACGTTATGCGTTTAAATAAACGATGGTTCTTGTCACGAAAAAAAGAGAAAGAACAGCAGTTGTGAGTGGGGTGACCAACCGTAGCCCGGCCCCTGCGTTAAAATTAAAAACATGTATCGCCTGCGTTAACACGCTAATTTTGACACCACTAAAAAATTTAAAAAAAACTCCTGTTTTCCACAATATAGAAAAAGCAGAGCAGATATATCAAAAACTAGTAAATAAAAAAAAAATTACTTTGGTAGGTATCATGAATTTATTATGGTAAACTTCAACTCCCCTTGTTCTTCAAACTAAATGAGATGCAAATTAAGCATATTGGTTTCTGAAACAAAGCAGATAGTATAAAGATAAATGAATTATTAGTCAGTACAACTTCTATTAATTAACTGATGGTACTGAAACCCATTATTTATACACACAGACTTTGTAAAGGATATCTAAATCACACCTTTCGTCTTCTGTCACACAACTTACCTCAGTATCTCCAATTTACACTTTACACTCTTCAGTCCACTGCAGAGTAGCTTTACTCCTGAATCCTGCATATTATTATTGTTCATATTCAGCTCTTCCAGACTGTTATCCGATTCAAGAGCTTTAGCCAGACTTAAACAGCTTTTGTCTGTTAGGTTAAATGATTGTAACTTACAAGAAATAACTTAGAACACAATGTAAGGTTACATAAAAACAATGGATTTGTTAAATACAAAAAAAAAAAATCAATTTATTAATTTTAGATGAGCGATAAATATACTCTAGCATGGTGGGATACACTGACAATACAACTAATCTCATTGTAACGAATCAGTCCACTGAAAGCGAGCGTAGTGAAGAACCCATGTGCAGTTTATTCACAGACGTGATACAAACATCCAAACAATAAATGAAGACCAGAACTACAGAATTGACTATTGGCACGAACAGACTCACCAACAGCAGGTTACAACTTCAATACACGACCAAGCACAATGGGAACATGATGGCTACTTATAACAGACAAGAGGGTCACATGACAAGAACACACCAATGGGAAACAAGACACATGACCTAGACAACCAATCAGAACATGACACAATGAACAAGAGAACCAATGGCATGAATACATGAGAGCAAGGGAAGCATGACACAAACAGGGACCATGATTAAACTCCAAAATAAAAGACATGAAAACATGAACAAGAAACACAACCCAAAACACCACATTACACTCATTCTGCTAATTAAAAACAAACAAGCATGGTTTAATAAAATAACTCTCTAAATTGGTGGGACATTGTAAAAAGCTAAATGTAAAAACCGCTTAAAGCTAAATGCATTACAACAGTGATATCAACATGCTGTATATCACTATAATTTGCAGAATTTCATTTTAATGATGTTGTGTTTTTTAATTTTCCTAATAATGGTTATAATTAACCATTACAAATTTGTAAATTAATATGGATAAACAACATTCACATACTTATATCTGGTATATGATTAATAATTACTCATTGAGGTTTTTGATGGATGCATTTTTCTTTTGAATAACTTTTTAGTGTTCAAATAATTGGTCTTCAACCTGGCTCCTGGAGGCCCACTGTTCTTCAGAGTTTAGCTTCAACCCTAATTAACACACCTGAACCAGCTAATCGACTTCAGGATCACTTGAAAATCACAGGCTGAAGCAGGTTGGAAAGAACCTTTGCAGGGCACTGGGCTTTCAGAAGCCGGGTTGAAGAACCCTGCTTTAAATGACTTACAGAGCTCTTTTGGAGATTTTCACAACTTCCAATAGCCTAAAGAGACACTTGTCTGATTTCTTGAATTTCTGAAGCTCAAACTCCTCCAGCTCCTCCTCTGATGTCAACAACACAAAGGCCACAGCAGACCACTGGGCAGGTGAAAGATCAGCAGATGAGAAACTTCCTTCTCTAAGTTGAGTCTGAATCTCGTTCACCAGAGTTTGGTCGTTCAGTTCATTCAGACAGTAGAACAGATTGATGGATCTTTCTGGAGACCGATTATCTTCTAATTTCTGCTTGATGTACTGAACTATTTCCTTTTTGCTTTGGTCATTTTCGTCTTGCTGTGTCAACAGACCTCGTAAGAGTAGCCGATTGGACTGGAGTGACAGACCAAGAAGGTAGCGAAGGAAAAGGTCCAGGTGTCCATTGTCACTCTCGAGTGCCTTGTCCACCACTGCAGTCTTGAGCAAATCAATCATGGCTTCACTGTTGTTTTCCTGTTCTGTAGAGTCTTGATCAAACACACTTTTCTTGTTGATGTCTAGAAACAGATGTGCATAAAGGGCTGCAATAAACTCTTGAATGCACAAGTGAACAAAACAGAAAGTGGTACCAAGAATGATTCCTTTTTCCTCAAAGATCTGGGTACACATGCCTGAATACACTGATGCTTGGGAGGCATCAATACCACATGATTCCAGATCTTCATAAAAGAGCAGATTGTTTCTTTCCAACTGATGAAATGCCAGTTTTCCCAGTGAAAGGATGGCATCTTTATCCCAGGAAACATCTGGTGTGTATTCTCCATCATATTTTCGTCTGCTCTGCAGGATCTGAAAGCGGAGAAAGTGTGTGTACATTTGTGTCAGAGTCTTGGGAGCATCTTCAGTATTTGATTCCTGCAGTGTTTTGGAGGCATCATCAGCCTGACTGTTTTTCAGATCTTTATATCGTCTCTCTTCCAAAATGTTCTGGAGAACAGTGGCTGAAATCCAGCAGAAGACTGGGATGTAGCACATGATAAAAATACTCTTTGATTGTTTAACATTATCAATCATTTTGTTTGCCAGATCTGCATCTGTGAATCTTTTCTGAAGTACTCCTCCTTCTTTTGTGCATCATTGAATCCTTGTACTTCTGTCACGCGGTTAATACATTCGGGAGGAATTTTAATGGCAGCTGCTGGTCTGGTGGTGATCCAGATGAGAGCAGAAGGAAGCAGATTTCCCTTGATGAGGTTTGTGAGGAGAACATCCAGAGAGACTGGTGACGATACATCACGGCAAGTCTCATTACCCTCAAAGTTCAGAGGAAGACGACATTCGTCCAAACCATCAAGGATGAACAGTAATTTAAATGTATCATTTCTGGCAAGGTTAAGTCCTTTTATCTCTGGGAAAAACTGACGTATAAGACTTGTCAAGCTTTGTAATTCTTTCTCCTTTAAGTTAATTTCTCGAAATGCAAGAGGAAATATGAAAGTAATATCCTCATTTTCTTTACCGTCAGCCCAATCCAGAATAAACTTTTGCACAGAGATGGATTTTCCGATGCCAGCAACTCCTTTTGTCAGTACAGTTCTAATCCCCTCGTCTTGTTCAGGTGCTTCAAACAAATTTTTGCATTCAACTGGAATCTCTTGTGATTCATGTCGCCTGTCAGCAGCCTGAACTTGTCCTACTTCATGTTGGATATTGACTTGTTTACTAAGACCCAGAGTCATATAGAGATCCGTGTAGATGTTCTTCAGAAGCTTGGAGTCCCCTTGCTTTGCAATTCCTTCAGATACAGATTGGTGCTTCTTCTTCAGGTTTGATTTTAGTGGTCGCTGATGAATGAGGACCAGCTCATCTAATAAACAAACAAGAACAAAAAACAGAAAGATATTCATCATTTTACATTTTATAAGTGACAATGACAGATTGTTATGCCCATGAACCTTTTACCTTGTAGAGCATCTGCAGCCTCAACTTGCTTCATATCTCTCAGGAAGAAGAGTGTCATATCAAGAGCTGCTTCTTTGATATCACGCATTTCCTCTATAAAGTCCTCCACAAAGTACTGTGTGTTCTCTCTTTTTAATATTTTCTTAAACTTTTCCAGCTCATTCTTCAGAAATACAATTATTTTTTTCTCAAGATCCTGAAAACGAAGCAAGAAAAAATAAGTCCTACCTATACATTTAAAACATGTTTAAAATATAAAAATGTATGTGAACTACAAATTACAGGCAAGCAATGCACTCATGAAGTTTCCCAGCACTGACAGTATAGACCACCAGCAAGGTGAAGTGGTGATGAATACAAACACACAAACAGAGATACCAAGAACATGGTATGGATTAAATCCAGTAATCAACATGATTTCTTGGTATCTCGGTTAATGTGCTTTTGTATTCACTGCCATTAATTTGTCACACGGCTGAAACATGAGTCCTATTTTATTTTTGAGTTGAGATTTCAAAAATGAGGGATTGTTAGAACATCAGTTAACCAGAGAAAAAAATCTATTTATATTAAGTAAAGTTTTAAAAAGTATTTAAAAATAAAAATTAAATACAATTTGTTCAATAACCTCTTTGTCTGTTAATTCATTAATTATTAATTAATCTTAAGCATTTATGAACTTTTACTTGCCTTGAAGATCCAGAGGATATTTTCTCTGAAATTCTTGCGGTTGTGGTAATTCTTGTAGTTTGAGCCTGATTTCTCAAACTGAACCCTGGTAGCAAAATAAAGGTGGATTTTTTTTAATCCATACTATTGGCTCAGTTACTAGAAGGGGCAGAGTTATGTGGAGGCACTATCCTCTTGGTTGTAATAACAGACTTTAGTACAGTTGCATATGAATTCCTCATGAACATGATGACTCAAATATATGATCTTATTTAAAGGTGCTGAATTTACCTTAGAAAAAAATTGTATTGTGAGTCATATTTTCATTGTTACATGGATCACTGCACACGATCAATTTGCATCAAAAAGCACATTACATTTCAAAACTATGTTACATATTTTGACTTATTATTTTAAGGAAAAAGTAATTACACATTTTGGTAAAATAGATCCATTTATTTTGTAATGAATTGGAAAAGATAAACTGTGGTATATTGTGTTCCCACCTGTTGAGAAGAAAAGATGCCAGTTCCACATCACTCTTCAATCCCTTCTGTGCTTTTAGAGCTTCCCACCGTATAATTTCTGCACCAATATTTACTGTGGACTTCTGTCCTTTGTTACTAAACCACACACAAAAAGAAGAAAATCACATCAAAACAATAGGTTCACAGCCATCAATATTATTTGGTCAAACCACTGCTTACTGCTACCTACTTTCTTAGCACAGAAAAGTGGTTGATGGGAAATACAGTTTTATGATTTAAAAAAAAAAGAACAAGAAATGTGAGTGGCTTTTCACATTAAATGCAATTAATTCTAAACGTTAGTACAAATCCTGATTCTAAGGCTTCTGGCAGAGAAGGCGAAACGTAAAGGACGACACATCATCCAACGGTTTCATTGATTTCCGAAAGGCATCCGACTCCATCAAACAGGACGTCACTTGGACAACCCTCAAGTCATATGGAGTCGGAACAAGATTGACCAACATACTGTAGAACATCTGTGAAATCTCGCAGTCGGCAGTGCGAGTTGGCAGAGAAATGGGCGATTGGTTTAAAACAACGGTCGGAACAAGACAAGGGGATCCGATATCGCCAACTATATTCATCTCATACCTCAAGAGAGTAATGGACTCGGTAAAAGACAATGGCACTGGAATATCAGTCCATGGGTATAAGATCAACAACCTCAAATTTGCAGATGACATTGATCTACTGGAGGAGGATAGAGTTAAATTACAAGGAAATCTGGATCGGATCAATGAAGCAGGGGAGGCCGTAGGGTTACAGATCAACATTGAAAAGACAATGACAATGGTGTTTGGACAAGAGGACATAGAAGACGAACTGGAGATCAGGGGCAGAAGTATTGAAAATGCCACGGAGTTCGTGTACCTGGGTAGTCTACTGACCTGGGACAACGACTGCAACAAGGAGATCAAGAGGAGAATAGCGAGGGCAACTGGACTAATGGCAGGGTTCAAGACAATATGGAATAGCAAGCATATCAGCAAAGAGACCAAAATCAACATAATCAGGACATTTGTGATGAGTGTGTTGCTGTATGCTTGTGAGACATGGACATTGAGGAAGAAAGACAAAGATTTATTGCTGGCGTTTGAAATGAAGTGCTACAGGAGAATCTTGCACATTCACTGGCATCAGAAAATCACAAACGTGGAGGTGCGAAGACGAGTTGGAAACACAAGGAACATTGTACAACTCATCATGGAGAGGAAGCTCAGCCTGTTTGGACATATCTGTAGGATGGAGGACAAGCAACTGGTGAAGTGTGTGGTGTTTGGGATCATGGATGGATGGACACAGAGAGGAAGACCGAGTAGGGAGTGGTTGGATGACATCAAAGAATGGTGTCAGATGGACATCCACTCTCTCAGCAGGATGGCACAGAACCGTGAACAGTGGAAATGGAGTGTCAGACGGGCATTGGACACCAACGGGCCCATGGAATGATGGATGGATGGACCATATAAATTATCCATATCAGCTAACTATATCCAGCATCCCTTCATGGTTTCTAGCAAAGCTAATTTCCTACTTCTGCCTTCTGTAAAAGCGTACAAATGCTGATTGTTAGTTATGCACTGACTCAGTATGACTAAGTTACAAGGCTATTCCCTCCTCCTCACCCCATCAATAAACTGAGTTTCTTCTGATTCTTTTGGTTTAATGACTTCACAGGGTTTCTGCAGATATGAACATGTTAAATTTAAGACTTTTAAAGACCTTTTTAATACCACCTTAAATTAAATGTAAGACCTAAACCCGTAATGGAAATACACATTATATTACATACATATATGTAATATTTGATGTGTTTTAATGTAAAAAGAAAACAAAATATCATTGCTGTCATAAATGATATTTATTACAATGATATACTGTTAACTTTTTATATCAGCAGACAATATTCTATACAAAATATCCCCACAAAAATACTGCATCACCGAGATGGTCCCACTTTATATTGTGTCCCTAATACCTGTGTACTTACATAGTAACTAAATGTGTACAGTATGTAACCACAGTGTAAGTACACACTGGTACATAGTATCTACAGCTGTAATATTTCTGTAACTACACACATGTAACAACCCTCAAGATGGTTTGTGTAAGTACAAATGTGTAACAGGACATTGGTAACACAACTTTTTTTCACTTCACTAAGTACTCGTGAAACAGGAATTATATAACTACATTTTGTAACAACAATATGTATAAAAGTAATTGGAACCATTTGATCCAGGGGGTGGAGATGGGTAGGTTTAGGGATATGTAAAGTGGGAGGAGTTGGATCTCGAGTTGGAGTTGGTGCACCACCACCAACAGCGGGATAAATACATTCAATACACGACGACAGACAATGGCAACATGATGGCTACTTATAGGAAACAAGAGGGTCACATGACAAGAACAAACCAATGGGAAACAAAACAACCAATCAGACAAACTAAAACAACCAATAAGAACATGACACATACACAAGGCAGAGAGACATGAGGCAAGGGGAGCATGACACTGACAACATGAAACAATTACAAAATAAAAGACATGGAAACATGAACAAGACAAAACCCAAACACCACATTACATATCCCACCCTCTAAGGGCGGCTCCAGACGCCCAAACAAAATATGAAAAAATATATGTATATTCATAATCTATGACAAAAATATATCATAAACTAGATTAGTGGATAATTCAGCAGAAAAAGTTATTCTAGAAAAATCAGTGCACAATCCAAACATTTAGTGAAAAAAATATATTTTGAGTGGAACAAATAAAAGTGTTGCACTAAATATGGTAAAATGTTATACATTGCTATTTGTATTGTAAAACCCATTAATGAAAAAACATTCATGAATGTATTTATATAGAAGTATAAAATGAAAATACATTTCTTTTAAATGTATAGCATTTTTTTTTTTTAAATAAGGCAACAACATATGATAGATTTGATAGGTAAATACAGTGATATATGATAGATTCGATAACAAATACAGTGCGGCACGAAGCGCTTACAATATAAGCATCCAGTGTGCAGAATGATGCGCTTGAAGCAACACGGAGTCACAGCACGCAGGGCTTTGCCTTAAAAAGTGCAAAGCACAAAGGGAAGAGAAATAGGGTTCCCTCTCATAGGCAACTTCAATGCTGCGATGACGTCATCGCTTCGGGAACACCTACGGTGTGACGAATGTCTGAAGCCCTTATACCATCACGCCAATTTATTGGCCAATAGCGCTTAGCACCGCCCCAAGCATACGTCACGTATGCTCATATAAGCGTGCTGCACGCTATTTCATCAGATTTGAATTCCTTCAGGAAGCGATGTAGATATAAACTATGGGTTAAGGGGCGAGTTTACTGATATAAAATCCCCATTGCTCTACTCCCTCCCTGGATCAAGTGTTTCTTACGTTTATTAAACAACATGAAAGGCACTGATTTTTAGGACGTTAAGTCGTGCACTATGGTTTTTGGCGCTTCGAGCTACC
>NW_015638052.1:17307-20170 GCF_001515625.1 Sinocyclocheilus rhinocerous | reverse complement strand
TTGTTCGTGTACTGTTTTTAGACGCAGACTCTGAGGAGTCCTGCAGCAGATGTTTGTTGTGCACTATGATTTGGCGCTTCGAGTTACCAAGCAATAGTTTGCCCGACTAATTACTATTTCTTTCAGCTCCGCTGCTGCATTGAGCTGAAACAAATAAGTGGAAGAGCTCATGTGTTTCAGAGTACTTCTTATAGCAAGCTATAACAGGGAGTAGGCGGGTTTTCCCCTCTCTCTCTTTAACGTTACCTGCTGCGCTGTACTAATGCAGACACGTTCATTTGATTTGGCGCTTATGCTTCCAACTTGTTCGTGTACTGTTTTTAGACGCAGACTCTGAGGAGTCCTGCAGCAGATGTTTGTTGTGCACTATGATTTGGCGCTTCTAGCTACCAAGCATTAGTTGCCCGACTACCACGACTATCTCAGCTCCGTTGCTGCGTCGAGCTGAAACAAGTGGAAGAGCTCACGTGTTTCAGAGTATTCTTATAGCAAGCTATAACAGTGAGCTGGCGGTTTTCCCCCTCTCTCTCTGACGTTACCTGCTGCGCTGCACTAACGCAGTCACGTTCATTTGATTTGGCGCTTAAGCGTCCAACTCTTGTTCGTGTACTTTTTAGACGCAGACTCTGAGGAGTCTTGCAGCAGATATTTTGTCGTGCACCATGGTCTTGGCGCTTCATGCTACCGAGCGTTGGTCTGCCGGGTAATATAATATTTCTTTCAGCCCTGCTGCTGCCTTGAGCTGAAACATTAAGTGGCAAGCTGTTTTAACATTTAATGCTATATGGCTCAGGTTGTAGAGTTGAGCAGACCGGTTTTCCTTTCTCTCTCTCTCTACTTCTGCGCTGCACTAATGTAGGCACGTGCACTGAATTGGTGCTTACGCTTCCAGCTCTTATTTCGTGTACTGCTTTAGGCACAGACTCTAGGAGTCCTGCAGCGGGTGTTTGTCATAAATTATGGTCTTGGCGCTTCATGCTACCAAGCCTTAATCTGCCCGGCTGTTAATTTTTCTTTCAGCTCCGCTGATGTTTTGAGCTGGAACAAATCAGTGGGCACGCTCCCATATCTAGAGTAAATTCCTATGGCAAGCTGTTTTACACCTAATGCCATAGTGACTCGGGCTGCAGAGTGAGCAGGGGATTTCCTGTCTCTACTCCTGCACTGCATTAATTGGGGCGCGTACATTTGATTTGGGGGTTACGCTTCCAACTCTTGTTCATGTGACTGTTTTTAAGCACGGACTCCACAGCTGACATTTGCCATGCGCTATGGTTTTTGGCACTTCATGCTACCAAACACTAGTCTGCCCGGCTAATAATTATTATTCTTTCAGCTCCACTGCTGTTTTGAGCTGGAACAAATAGTGGACTCTGTGCTATGAGCTGGCTCTGTGGAGTTTTGCAACACACATTTGTCGTGCAACATGGTTTTGGCACTTCAGGCTACCAACACTATTTGCATAACTAATCATTATTCTTCTCATCCCAACTGAGATGCATTGAGCTGAGCTACTGTGTGAATGAGTTCACATGTAAGAGTATCTCTTATGGCAAGCTATTAATGCTCACCATGGTCAGCCTACTTCGTGTGATTGATGCGCCGCTTTTGCTACCAACACTCGCTTCACATGACTGGCTGCATTATGTGACTGCAGCATAAAACACTATTGTGCACTAGAGATATTGGGTGCTTCATGCTACCAAGCAGTGGTTTGCATCACTAATTACTCTGTTCTTTTCAGCTCTGCTGTTGCACTGAGTTGGAACTGTGTATGAACGTGGGCAACCTACAAGTGTTTGCCTCTCTATCAGCTGTTCCGCCGCTTGTTGCGTTCGGACTGATTTTGACCATTCTTTGTGCCTTAGCTTTGGAGATCGAAAGGATGGCCCTAAAGCCATTGGTATAAGGTCTATATTGACCTCCAAGTCCCCACTCTGTGGTTGGTGCTGGCATGCCTGATTTTAGTATCCGTTCCGGTTTCAGAGGTTTTTCCCGCAACTCAGGTGTTTCGGGACCTCATAGGGAGGATCAGGCTGTCGTATGGTTACACCATTCAGCTTCTATGGGTTGATTGGATTTGCGTCACCTAACCTTGTGCTTGGAGTAAACAATTTCAAGATGCTGACGCAAGAGTTCATCCTGTCTCTATCTGAACCCGAGATTGGTTGTGACCATTGATCTAGGATGCGTACTTCTGCATCCATATCTTCAAGAGACACAGGAAGTTCCTCAGGTTTGCTTTTGGAATAAAGCTTACCAATAATGTATTCTTTCATTACCTTGACGATTGGCTGATATTAGTTCAATCACACAAACTGTTTGGAGCAGCGTTCTTCTGGCACCCCAACGGTTCTTACCCAATTGAGTGGTTGTCACATTAGGTCAAGGACTGATAACATGGCTGTGGTCCCATACATGGATTGTCAGAGAGGATTACGCTCTCGCCCATTGTGCAGGTTGGTGAGATATGTTCTTCTTTGGACACAGACCAGGTTCCTGTCGATCAGAGCAGTTCATGTCCTGGGTTACCTAAACTCAGGAGTGGACTTACTCTTGAGACGGAGTTGGAGGCAGGAGAATGGAGATTGCACCCTCAGGTGGTGAGTCTCATATGGCAGAGGTTTGGCCGAGCGGAAGTGGATTTGTTTGCTAAAAAAAATAAAAAATAAAAATAGAGCATGCGCATTGCCCGCTCTGGTTTACTTGTCTCCTCTGTCGCCTCTGGGTGGGGATGCTCTATCCCAAGAATGGCTATGACCAGTCTTATGCCTTCCAGTCGATCCGTTTGCTTCCAAACGATTCTGTTCAGTGTAAGGTTGGTCAGAGTGAACGTCTGTTGTTGGTGGTGCCGTTTTGGCCC
>NW_015638052.1:7066-16749 GCF_001515625.1 Sinocyclocheilus rhinocerous | reverse complement strand
ATTTTAGTATCCGTTCCTGTTTCAGAGGTTTTTCCCTCAAACTCAGGTGTCTCGGGACCTCATGAGGGAGGTCGTATGGTTACACCATCCAGCTTCTATGGGTTGATTGGATTTGCGTCACCTAACCTTGTGCTTGGAGTAAACAATTTCAAGATGCTGACGCAAGAGTTCATCCTGTCTCTATCTGAACCCGAGATTGGTTTGTGACCATCGATCTAGGATGCGTACTTCTGCATCCAGATCGTCAAGAGACACAGGAAGTTCCTCAGGTTTGCTTTTGGAATAAAGCTTGCCAATACTGTATTCTTTCATTACCTTGACGATTGGCTGATATTAGTTCAATCACACAAACTGTTTGGAGCAGCGTTCTTCTGGCACCCCAACGGTTCTTACCCAATTGAGTGGTTGTCACATTAGGTCAAGGACTGATAACACGGCTGTGGTCCCATACATGGATTGTCAGAGAGGATTACTCTCTCGCCCCCTGTGCAGGTTGGTGAGATGTGTTCTTCTTTGGACACAGACCAGGTTCCTGTCGATCAGAGCAGTTCATGTCCTGGGTTACCTAAACTCAGGAGTGGACTTACTCTTGAGACGGAGTTGGAGGCAGGAGAATGGAGATTGCACCCTCAGGTGGTGAGTCTCATATGGCAGAGGTTTGGCCGAGCGGAAGTGGATTTGTTTGCTAAAAAAAATAAAAAATAAAAATAGAGCATGCGCATTGCCCGCTCTGGTTTCCTTGTCTCCTCTGTCGCCTCTGGGTGTGGATGCTCTAGCCCAAGAATGGCCAGGACCAGTCTTATGCCTTCCAGTCGACCCGTTTGCTTCCAAACGATTCTGTTCAGTGTAAGGTTGGTCAGAGTGAACGTCTGTTGTTGGTGGTGCCGTTTTGGTCCTCTCATACGTGGTTAAAACTCAGAATTGGTCAGTCTGTTAGCCGGCCCCCTTGGGAGGTTCCCCTCAGACACGACCTGCTGACTCGAGTTCGGGGCATGATTTGCCCCATCAGGATTTTGGAACTAATAGCCCCGGAGCAGAGTTGAATTGTGTTCTGGTCTCTTAGCAGATATTACCAACACTATTCTCAATTCTAGAGCTCCCTCCACGAGACGCTGTATGCCCTTCAGTGGACAAATCTGAGGACTGAGGATCTGCAGGCTCTGTCAGCTCCTCTTGTATGGACTTTGCCCCGAGGCTGGTTAAGTCTTACTGCTTCCTAGGCCTAGTTAATCCTAAGGCTGCTTTGACTCCGTTTTGCTTTCAGCAAGTGGTTGGAGGCTTTCTCCCCTGCTATGTGGTGTCAGATAATACTATACCTCTACCCCATGAGGCGCGTGGTTTGACTTCGCCTCTAGAGGTGCGTGCTCATTCTACGAAAGCAATGGCTTCTTCTCAGGTTCTTTTTTAAGGGCCTTTGATGGGAGATGTCTGTGCTGTGGCAGGTTAGTCCTCTCCTAGCACCTTCATCAAGTTCTATAGTCTAGACATGAGGATGGCTCCTGGCTCCCGGGTCTTATCCGCTTGAGCAGACGCTTTCCTTGGTCTCCAGCTATCTAAGGTACGTCAGGCGTTATGGTATAGCGTTCCCAAAGCGATGACGTCATCGCAGCATTGAAGTTGCCTATGAGAGGGAACATCTCGGTTACGTATGTAACCATAGTTCCCTGAATAGGGAACGAGATGCTGCGATGCTGGGCCGTTCAGTACCTTGATAGTGCTTCCTTCGTCATAGTGTAAAATCTGATGAAATAGCGCGCAGCACGCTTATATGAGCATACGTGACGTATGCTTGGGGCGGTGCTAAGCGCTATTGGCCAATAAATTGGCGTGATGGTATAAGGGCTTCAGACATTCGTCACACCGTAGGTGTTCCCGAAGCGATGACGTCATCGCAGCAACTCGTTCCCTATTCAGGGAACTATGGTTACATACGTAACCGAGATGTTTATGTGCAACAGACTTCCATATTCTGTTAACCTGGTCTCGTCGCTTCCGGTTCAAGCGTTTTGCATTTGCTTAGTTAAATATGAAGCAGTTTTACTCAAGATGCCTTCAAAGTAGATACCAATTATGATCATAATCAATGTCCATCACATATGCGGACTGATATCTAAAAGTTTTTTTATTTTCATTCTTTTCACATTTAGATATAAAAATTAAATAAAATGTCAACAATAAAAACAGCTAGCTAGTTTAACTGATTATCTTAAAAGTCCATAGATATCGCTATTATTTAATACGGCTGTTAACACGTTTTCCGACAAGCGGAAGCAATGAGACCTGTTTTCCGGGTTTGGTCACGTGATGTTCGACATATACCCTATTGATGCGTAGTGTATTATATCTGTGCAACAGTTATTGAGCCTTTCTTTTAACAGTTTTAAATTTCAGTTACTGTGCACACGCAAAAACTATTTATAGTCTTTTCTACACCCATGTTTTGTTCTTACAGACACCCGGTAGCAAGTAACAAAACAACATTAAACTCCGGCAAGAAGATAAAGTCCTTTTTGCAAAATCATAGACATGTATTTACAAATCAAGTATAATGGGAACACAGAATGATCTTGGAGAGAGCTTTACCGAACTGACTGTCGTAACCGAACGCGACCAGGGTTTAAAGGCTGAACGACTGACTGACAGCCACAGCGGAGAAAAGAGTTTGTGTGAACTTTAATGTAAGGACTTAAATATTCATATGTAGCTCACATTAAAGGGATAGGCCTACGTTTTCTACGTGTATTTACCATAGACTGTATAAGGTATTTACGCTTTAAATTTGAAGGAAAACAGCGCATCCGTGCAGCGCGGCTGACACAGAAGATCCTAGGCTGCCTGCGTTCAGAGCGGATATTCTCCAAAATGGTGCTGGGGTGGATGACATGCAGTGTTGCCAGATTGGATGGACGATTTCCAGCCCCAAAGCTAACAAAAACCCGCCCAAAACTTTAACTGTCAAAATAATGTTATAGAATATGTAAATCAAGGTTTATAAGGGCAATTTTAACTCCTTAAAACAAAACATTGACGACAAAATAAGATAAATTATAAATAAGATAAATTTCGCAGGTACACGGATCAAATCGGGGCGAATAGCCTACATTAAAGAGAATACCGAACATGAAAAAAATATGCAAGCAGACACTGTCAAAACGGCAATGATGAAATTAACCGATACCCTCGAAACAATTATAACAACACGGATGACATGACATGCAGTTCTACCTGTCCATGATGTCATATACTAATAAAAATGGGTATTTGTTAAAAATGTATATCTTTATGTTGTTCCTCTGACAAGATATTATTACAGCACACCATAGCTTGGTGTATAATGGTGTATATCTAAACATCAAAATTGTCATATGGTGTGACTATCCGGACTATGTGTGGCCTTACTAATATGACAATATATCTCAGCAAAGTATAAATAATTGATAGATTTACAGTTTAAGTAACAGAATTAGGCATTTTTAATGGACACAGAATGTGTTGATGTCTGTGCATAATTTTAAAGCAAGTTTGGAGGAAAAAGTAAGGAGATCATGCCAGTTCACACAGAACAGACACCTTCTATAGGGAAGGATGAAAGTCTAGGCCACAACCTGCATAGTGTAACTTCAACACAGGATACTATTATCAAGATTGTGAGGCTGAAATGAACAGTTAAAAAAATCTTAATCATTATATATTTTTCATTAACAAGTATAAAGAGAAGAAACGAAGAGGACAACTCAAGGCATTTAGTGTGCACACCCTTCTTCCTTCAAGCACACACTCTCTAATCTTAAAATGTTCATGTTGAAGGTTCTTGGCATGAGATGGTGTTTGATTTACTCATATCATATTTTTTTTTTTTTAAGTTTTAAAACAATGTTGGTATGTTTGATGATTTTTAGTTTTATTCATGTTAATTTAATTGAATTCATTGAATGTTTAATGCATATAAAAATACACTTTTTTGCATTGACAAATTGTGGTGTGGTGCATTTCATCATATAGTGTGACACTATATCATTTGGTGTGACAATCAGAATTGTGGCAATAAAAATATTTTTTTTGTTATAAATCATAAAAAAGTCAATGGAACAAAAAATAAATAGTATCAGCAAGATTCATAAGCATTTTGTTAGATTTATAACAGGGTTTGTCAGAATTATTCTAAAATGTCTGGAAAGGCTGAGGAGAGATGTCTTACTCTGTATGATGATTTAGAAAAATAATACAAAATCTAATGGATCTGCACAAAATAATGTAAAATCTTAAGATAGTAATGATAAAGATTTATGGTGAAGTTAGTTACTTAGGGATAGTATATCCCAATTTCATTTTATATAGAATAACTTTTATGTCACACCATATGACAATTTTAGGCACAAATGCAACAAATTGGTAAATAAATCCAATTTCCAATACAAAATATAAAAGACCACATATTTTTTGAGAAATTCAAGAGTCAGTACAACACAGCTCAATATTTTTTATGCCTAATATTTGAAGTTTAAAAAAAAAAAAATGTCAGGCTTATATGTCAACCACCCTGCTACGGTGATGCGGAAAGACACACAACGAATTGTTGAATAAAGTCGTTATTTTAGTTTTCTTCGCGTACAAAAAGCATTCTCGTCGCTTCATAACGTTACGGTTGAACCACTGATGGCAGATGGACTATTCTGACAATGTCTTTCTTTTCTGGACCTTGACAGTGCAAATTAATGGGACAGTCACAAGCCTCCCGGTTTTCATCCAAAATATCTTAAATTGTGTTCCGAAGACGAAAGAAGCTTTTACGGGTTTGAAACAACATGGGGGTAAGCAGGGCTGTTTCTAGCCAATTTGACGCCCTAGGCGAAATCCCATATGGTATGGCTTCAGAGGTAACACAATACGCACAATCTCGGATTTGGATCGGCCCTCTCTGACCGATACCCGATCCGACAAAAATGGCAGTATCGGAGCCGATACCCGATATGAATATCGGATCGGCGCATCCCTATATGCAAGTACACAGGTATTAGGGACACTTAATATAAAGTGGGACCACATTTTTGGATATACAAATATGAAATGTTGGTGGGAAAATCCATATTTTTAAACGTACTGAATCACCAGTAGGTGGCGGTAAGTCACTTAATGAGTGAGTCATTGAGTCAATGGATTTGTTCAAAACACTGAATCATTCAGTAACAAAACACCGCCGAGTGTTGCTTGGAGAATGTGCTGATCTTTGTTTGGAACTATATTTGTTGGTGAAATAGAACAAAACAGTAAATATCGTGTATAAAATGTAAGTAACGTAGTAACTAATTGACTACTTAACTACTTGTTTATTGAACTAAAATTAATGTGACATTTGCAATCGTGAAATATTCAGCAAAATAGCCCCCTTGTCATGGTATGTCATTTAACTACATTTTATGAATAAACGGAGCATTTTTAATTTATACCTCAGTGTGTTTCTTCCGAGTTTCTTTATGTTTGTTGTTGCTCGTTTGTGGAGCAGTGAGCAGTACTTGCATTTGTGTAGACGTCTCTCACAAAGAGACAGGCAGCGTGAGCCTCAACAGCATTTTAAACTAGCTAAAAGGCTGGGCAGCTAGCTGTAGCTCGAACTATAGGCCTATTATTATTGAGAACATTATAACAAAGAAGGTAGTTCGACCTGTATTCTGCCACTGCAATTCTCGCTGATGATGCAGTAACTACCGTGGGGGAAGAAAAAAAACTTTGGTCTGTCCAATGATTGTAAACTGTCACTGGGTCCGACAAACAGAAAAAGATATTTTATGCGGTAATGTGACCAAAAATATTTAAGACCCACTGAATCTGAATTTAAGACATTTTAAGACTTTTTAAGGCCTTTTATTAGAAAAACGTTATTTAAGACATTTTAAGATTTTTTAAGGACCGTGGACACCCTGCTTCAAAAATTAATGATCTCAGTCAAATTTCTTGGTGACAAGTCAAATAAATTGTGAAACCAAACACTTGGACGAATATTTCACACACCAGATGTGACTCATAGTTGACTGCAAACGATATGATGAATATTAATTTTTTTTGTAAATACATCATTCAGTTTATGGCCAACAATTAGAAAAACATAAAATACCTTTTGGAAGAAGATGGTGTTTTCTCACTAAAGTATGGTCTATCACCTTTTGAATGATCACTCTTCATAGACACAGAGCTGGATACACATGATCCTGATCTTTTACTGACAAGAACAGAGAGACAATATTATTTAGGGGTGTCCCCGACTAAGGATTTACATAGTCGAATTGTAATTTTCATAGTCAAATTGGAATTTTTGAATCATGCCAACAGTCGACTGATAGTCAAATCCTATGTTTTGGGGGCGGGGCAAAATACATTACCAGTCAGACATTCGACAGTCATAATTACTGACGTTAACACATTGTCACGAATCTGGTCTATGAACTTTCTGTTTCTTAAGGTTCAAGATCATGTTATCTGCATCTCCTGCACTCCATCAACCCACTCCCATAATAGCTGTCATCACTCAAATTAATGCAAGACTCTACATTATCTGTATATCATGTGTGTAAGACTCGAATACAAATAGAACTACAATACAATACAACTACAGACAATTGGCTGTGTCTGTAGTACTACAGACTACACAACATCATTATATTATCTTTAAATTAATTTTTTTATTATTATTTTAAATTATTGTCCCTGGATCAGTAGGATACTCTTGTAATAAAGGAGTGGTGGTAGCGGACAGATTTTAAGTATCAATTCTGCTTAAAACATATGCAATCTAATCCTGTTTACATGAAATAAGCCTGCTCCCGAGCAGGTTTAAGCTGACGGACATGTTGCTATGGCAGCAACTCCGGGATGAGCTTCGAAGAACCAAACAATCCAAGATCGTGCCAAATCGTCAACAATCAAATTCAGCTAACTGAGTTAGCGACGTACGAAGAACAGGCCCCAAAGCTTGTTGCAATTGTTTTTCAGTGGCTCTGGCTTTAACTGAAGCGCTACATTTTACAATTTACACCACATTAAAGGTATAGTTCACCCAAAAATAAAATTTTGATGTTTATCTGCTTACCCCCAGGGCATCCAAGATGTAGGTGACTTTGTTTCTTCAGTAGAACACAAACTATTTCTAACTCAAACCGTTGCAGTCTGTCAGTCTTATAATGGAAGTGAATGGGAATCACAGCTTTGAGAGTAAAAAAAGAGAGCGAAAAAAACATACACAAACAAAACCAAATTAAACCCTGCGGCTTGTGATGATACCGTGATGTGTAAAGACACGAAACGATCGGTCTGTGCAAGAAACTGAACAGTATTTATATAGTTTTTTACCTCTGAAGCACTGCACTGTCTGAACTGTCCTGAGCGCATTCTCGGCACAGCCGGCACATGATGCATCTTCTTCTTCTTCTTGCTTTACGGCAGATCGCAGACTTATAAGTGCATTACCGCCACCTATCTCTCAAATGGACCATTGACACTCCTAATTACCGCCACCTATCTCTCAAATGGACCTTTGCCACTCCTAATTGAGATTGTAGAGAGTGTCAATGGTCCATTTGAGAGATAGGTGGCGGTATGGAGAGATAGGTGACGGTATTCAGCACGTGATTAATTATAGCCAATGAGAATGCTGGAACTCTGCATCGTTAATGAGCTGTCATTCCGGCTTCAACTGTACCCAGTGTTGCCAATTGGGCTATTTTAACACTGTTGCCGCGGGTTGTTTTTCATGTCCACGGGTTTGAAGCGACTCCAATAACATGATATTTATCCCCTGGAATGTGAATTTTAGCAGGGGGACCCCACCAAAAAACTTGTATTTTACCACCTCGGAACGCGATTGGACTAGTTTTGGGCTAGTTTTGAGTAGCGATTGGGCAACCCTGACTGTACCGCCCAGCTCTGCTCAACTAGGTAAAGTTTTTAAATTTCTCAGTTAATTTCTGAATTTTCCATTCAAATTTGTAAAATTTGTCAAAATGGTTGTGAATTAATTAATTCATAGGAATTAAATTGCACATTTTATTTTGATTATCAGTGTTGCTTGTCGCGTTTTTAAATGATGGTTTTTAAATCAGAGCACACCTTGCTTTTCAGACCGATGAGCGTTGTAAAAATCGATGCGTTTCCGAAAGGCGGGGCATAGAGGAGAAACAATAATGTACAGTATGTGGAAAATGTGTTTTTTGAACCTTAAACCGCAAAAACACATTTCATTACACCAAATACACAAAATAATGTTCTTTTTAGCAGCATCATATGACCCCTTTAAATATTTTTTTCAACTTTAGTTTTAAACCATTAACATCCTTCTTACAGTAGCCTACTAATGCATTAGAGCATGTAGCTAGATCGGAATTGTAAAGGGACAATAATTTGCAAGGCAGAATAATAAACTCATGCAATTTGTGCACAAGAGTTTTATTAACTAAACACTAACACAAACTAGTCTAACAAACAAACAAACACTCATACATGGGAAAGGGCAAATGAGGCTTGATGGATGAAGCCATCAGGAAAACCAGAGAATGAAGCTCTGAAAAGAGTCAGTTAACCACCTGAGTGAAACCATCAGCGCCGTTTTAGAACGGGATCTACAGCTTATACTAAACCTCTGTTTCGTTTAGTTAAATGTATGGTACTTGCATTGCCTTGGTCGTTGAACGAGTGTCCGGATGCAGTCTTGTTTCAAATGGTTTCAAAATTTAAAATAACACACTAGCTGATATGCTTGTGAACTCATAACACACTAAAGAATTAATATTAAATTGATGTTGTAGCCAAGTATGGTGTCCAATACTCTGAATTGCTGCATTTCACCCTTCCAAGTGCACACACAGCAGTGAGTATTGACCACACACACACGGAGCAGAGCCCTGTTGAAAAAAACAGCATATGTTGGTTACGTATGTTTTGAAGCATGGCAGTTGATTTGAACTGGTTTAAACTGAGGAATTGGGGGTTAGGTGCCTTGCTCAAGGGAACCACAGTTGTGGGTAATGAGAGTGGAAGAGAGTGCTGTTCATTCACTCAACTGCTCCACACTTCAACAGACTTCAACAAAAGTACAAATGTAAATAAAGAAACACTCACTCCAACAGAAATACAAATTTAAAGAATTGAAAAACCTCAACAGAAGTATGTACCATGTAGTATAAAATGACACAATTTCATCTATGATATGCCTGCTTTTGTGTGTGCAAGTGTTTGTATCCAACAATGTGCTTAAGTGTGCGTAACGCACTCTTCTATATTTGTGTGTATGTAAGTGTGGGTCAGAGCAGGCGTGTTTGTTCACAGGCAGGTTTTACACACAACCCTTCATCTTGAGAAATTACTCCTATTACTATTTTTTCCTCTCCCTGCATTCTGCCTACAGTTTGGGACATGTTCTGTAAAACAAAACAATTTCTCACACTTTTGCTGAATAAGGTACAATACATTTTGTATTTGTACTAGGGCTGCACGATTAATCGCATGCGATATTTAACGCGCATCTTATCAGTAAAGCTGGTTCTGTAATCAGCGGTAAATCTCCATCACCTGCGGGCTTTCACATTGAGCAGCATTAACTACACAGAGTCGTTGCTCACTGACGAGCTGCGCAAAAAATCGCGCGAATATGAACGTGGTGTTGCGCAGCTTGCCTGTGAACAACGGCTCTGTGT
>NW_015638052.1:0-2094 GCF_001515625.1 Sinocyclocheilus rhinocerous | reverse complement strand
CAGTTGACCCTGAGAGGTCAAGTAAATATCTACAGCGGATCTAAATATTTATAATTAATTATAACTAGTTATGATTAATTATTCATATTTCCCCATGTATGAGCTGATTCGCAACAATGCCTTCAGATGGTCCTGTGGCAAAAATCAGGAAGAAAGTGTTATCCAACAACAACAGTTATGCATGGTCAATAATGATTTTGGCATGGATAATCTTACTGTTGCAAGCTCGGATGTCTCTGCTGTCTTGACTTCTCATGTGGAGTGGAAACTTGGTGCTGAGACACGGGCTATGGCAGTCGTGGATCACCTGCCTCAGTTGGTTCCTACGGGCCAGGACACATTGCCAGCATTTTCTGTGGAGGATCTGCGTGACAAGCAGATGAATGACAGAGTGTTGTCAAGAGTCATGTCTTGCATTGAGAGTCGCCATAGACCCACAAGAAGGGAAAGAGCTGGAGAATCAGCAGCAGTGCTTTGTTACCTCAAACACTGGGAGAAATTGATTGTGAGGAATGGTGTTCTCTACAGGGTGTCTCATACCCAATCATCAAGGATGAAACGCTTCCAGTATGTTGTCCCAGACTCGTTGGTGGATGCAATTCTGAGAAGTGTTCATGATGACAGTGGCCATCAAGGTCAATTCAGGAGTGTTAGTTTGGCAAAGCAGCGTTTCTTCTGGCTAAACATGGAGCATAGAGTACGTGATTATGTGCGCCACTGTCAACGCTCCATCATAAGTAAAAGTCCTGACCCTTCCAGCAGAGCTCCTTTGGAGAACATAAAGTCTACAAGACCACTAGAGCTGGTCTGTATTGATTTTTGGTCAGCAGAAGATGCTAAGAATAAATCCATCGACATCTTAGTTGTGACCGACCATTTTACAAGACTAGCTCAGGCTTATGTGTGCCGAGACCAATCCGCCAAGCAAGTTGCCAGTGTCCTGTGGGACAGATATTTTTGTATCTATGGCCTACCGGAAGGTATCCACAGTGACCAAGGTGCACGTTTTGAGAGTCGGCTCATAGGCGAGCTTCTCAGAGTTTCAGGGGTGGAGAAATCACACACCACCCCTTACCACCCGATGGGCAACGGTAGTGTGGAACGTTTTAACAGGACGCTGGGCAACATGATCCGTGCTCTATCTCCGGATGTCAAGAGAGATTGGCCGAGACGTTTGCAGACATTGACATTCCTGTACAATTGCACGACACATGAGTGAACAGGCTATGCACCCTTTTATTTGATGTTTGGGAGGGTACCATGCCTTCCAGTTGACATTCTCTTCTGTTCAGTCTTGGATGATCAGAATGTGATCAGCTACGACAAATTTGTTGACACACTTGTTAAAGATCTAAAAGAGGCCATAATGACTGCACAACAGCATGCCACAAAGGAACAGAAGAGACATGCAGCTCTGTATAACCGTCGAGTGAAGGGGCTCACCATCGATGTGGGTGACCAAGTGTTGTTGGCGAATAACACTGAGAGGGGAAAAAGAAAAATAGCTGACTATTGAATTGGAGTCTACTGTCTACACTGTGGTTGACTGCAAGCCTCAAACTCACACTTACAGAATTCGGAACCCTGCCACAGGTCAAGAGAAGGTGGTTCATCGCAATCTCCTGTTGCTGGTTGACTTCCTGCCTGTGCCTGAAGAGATATCTGTGGATTGTCCGGTTTCCCTTGTAATTGACCCCCATAGTAACATGCGTTCAAGTTCATCAAGCCAGAAAGACTGCTCGGTGATGTTGAGTGAAGCCTTGCCTAGACACATGGATGATGACATTGCCAGAACGCCCTTTTGCGTGCTCAAAATATGATCTTTCGCGCGCAGAATTGTGGCAGAAATGTAATCCCATAGATAAGTCGTTGTTGCTTGTTGACTTTTGATGAGTTTGGGCGCGTGATGCGCGCTGTGAAAAAGTGTCGGAAACACAAATTGAGGACCAATCTGCACCTTATTGATGACCCGTGGCATTAATATACTGCATCTGTGCCAGCGCGTGATGTAATAAAACTGCAGCTCATTAATAATCGTGTTTTAAAAAAAATAAATTTTATACAATCCGCCTTCATTTAGCAAGTGCACTCGCG
>NW_015638051.1:1122-1288 GCF_001515625.1 Sinocyclocheilus rhinocerous | reverse complement strand
GTTTCTTATAGCAGTTAAAATATAGTCATTTTCTTTATTTATTTTTTTTCATTTTTAATTCAGTTATTTTAACTTTTAATGTAGTTATATTAATGCTTTAAAGAGCTTAGATTGTATGTAATGTTCTAATGTTCTGCTATCTGTTCTGCAAACTATAAAAGGTACA
>NW_015638051.1:610-944 GCF_001515625.1 Sinocyclocheilus rhinocerous | reverse complement strand
ACTAAGCTTGATCTAGGCCCATGTTAAATTTGCTTTATGGAACCAAATCATTTGACAATGAGTCAGACTAACTGAAATAAGCCTGGCTTATTTGGTAAACTTGTTTTATGAAACAGGCCTCGAGGCATTAAAAGTTATCATATTTTCTCCATTGCATCGCATTGTGTTGAATCGAATCGAATCAAAATCAGATCGCACTGCACCGTAACAAGGGTGAATCGTATCGCATCGCATCGGTAGCTGCTTCATATGTATCTTTATTGTATCGTATCATTGACTATGCATCGAGATGCGTATCGTATCGGCCTGAGTCATGAGATGCACATCCCTAGTG
>NW_015638051.1:0-477 GCF_001515625.1 Sinocyclocheilus rhinocerous | reverse complement strand
AAAATCCTTCAGCTCCCACAAATTCTTTGGTTTTCCAGCATTTTTGTGTATTTGAACCTTTTCCAACAATGATTGTATGATTTTGAGATCCGTCTTTTCGCACTGAGGACAACTGAGGGACTCATATGCAACTATCACAGAAGGTTCAAACTAGGGCTGGGCGATATGACGATATTTTCGTATATCGACGATATCTCGTAAGTATCGCGATGTCGATGTCATCAGTCAGGTAAAAGACGATTATCAACATTATCGGGGAAAAAATGACAAATGATAAACCTAGTAAGTTGCAAAAAATATTTTCCATAGTCACCATACAGGTTTTTTTTGCATGCAAGAATGAAATAATTTAGTAGGAGGGTTGGGAATCGAAAAGCTATTCCAATTTCGGAAATCAGATCAGATGCGTAAGGGCAGGAATCAAATTACTACTAAAATTACATTTCGATTCTGCGTCTCGATTTCTGTATGCGCATT
>NW_015638050.1:0-512 GCF_001515625.1 Sinocyclocheilus rhinocerous | reverse complement strand
AAAACACAATAAAAACATGATTACATAATAAAAAAACATGATTTTAGAATATTTCAAAAATCTGTTTTTTCTGTTTTTGCAAATAAACTCTTCATATATAGATGTAATTGTTTAATCTAAAGGCTGGAAGTTGAGTTGACAGATTTCATAGTTCACGTAGAGCTGCATTCATCTATATACACCCCTTCAACCTAAATGTGCTGTAATAACACACAAAAGAAATAACACTGTCTGTCATATTAATCAATACGTAGAGTGAATAATAATGCAGATATTACCATTGTATTGCCCTGTTATTACTGAGCCGTAATATCATGTGGTACCACGGTTACTTTACTTTGTGCTATTCAGTTAAATGTCTATACATTTGCTGTATCATAGTAAAATATACTTTATATATTATGAAGTTATATTTATATTTATTACACCCGCGTACGCGTAGCACAACACGGGGTTTTTGTTTTCATTCCTGTCTGAGTTTGTGCCATTCAAGTTGGTAATTGTTATTGTTA
>NW_015638049.1:1254-1904 GCF_001515625.1 Sinocyclocheilus rhinocerous | reverse complement strand
AATTCACATTGAAATGTAAATATTGTGTTTTTATTTACTCAAATACCTAGCGAAACAAGTATTAAAAGCCAGGGTTTATAAAAAAAAAAAAAAGCCCACAAACCATAAGACAACCACTATATAAGGCAATAGTCTTTCTTTTTGTTGTATTTTTGTAGTGCTGTCATGTCTACAAATGTTTTAACCAAACTTTAGCACTTAAGTATTTTGTATGCATGTCCTGCTGTGTCATATTTTCTAATGTTAAGATTGCAAACCTGTCTTTATATTTTTCATAAGTGTATCCATTTTATCTTGTTTTAGGACTATTCTGGAGAGAATGAGCCTGCTGGGGAAAGACTTAAAAAATACAAAGTAAACAAGTTAATACACACATTTTTGCTGAAATTCATTGTGCCGTTGTTGTTAACAGGCATGGTTTATTTGCTCTGCCTTAGGATTGCAAGTGTCCTGGGACAGGTGAGGGAGTGAGTGGAAGCTGGTGGAGCTACTCAGGGAGGACATCAAACTCCAGAGAGAGACAGAGGAGAGAAGAGCACAGGAGAGCAGGGAGAGAATGGAGGGACTGTTTTCTCTTCTTGAGAGAATGCTTAACAAATACATTATTTATTAGCCATTCTCTATTAGCCAAGAGAAAACAGTGGAAAAAA
>NW_015638049.1:564-941 GCF_001515625.1 Sinocyclocheilus rhinocerous | reverse complement strand
GTACATTGTTAATTTTTTTAATGCAGCTTATAATTTTTTCACAAAACATTATTCTATACATTTATTTATTGTTTGTCCTGTACAAATTTTTTTTTACACATTTAAACAAATTGTTCTATACATTACTGAAAGTACTTTTTTTACAACTATTTACAACATAGCTTAGGTTTAACATTAGAAAAAAAAACATCAGTTTTGAGTCCGGCCCTGCCTCCATGTGTTCTGGGGTCCTCAGGAGGTGAATCTCTTGGCGAATGGCCAGCACCTCCTCAGCGACTCAGAGGACAATGCGGTGACAGTGGAACGAGGCATGTCAAACACTCTGGAGACCACTCTGTATGATGTACCACTGGCCAGACAGAAAAGAAACACCAGGG
>NW_015638049.1:0-167 GCF_001515625.1 Sinocyclocheilus rhinocerous | reverse complement strand
CGGCCAGGCTCCACCACCACCCAATCACAACGATCCCTCTCACCTGAATTCTGAGCACCTGCACCTGTCACCAATCTAGCACCTCATCAACAAGCCTGCATAAAAGCACACACCTCAGACAACCTCACTGTCCGGTCTCGTATACACGTAGAGGACTCAATGACTTT
>NW_015638048.1:360-566 GCF_001515625.1 Sinocyclocheilus rhinocerous | reverse complement strand
CTAAAGATGATGCACAAGAAAGCACGCAAACAGTTTGCTGAAGACTGGTGGCTTCTGCCGATACTGTAAGGAATCGTTATTCAAGTCATGAGGTTTTGATGCCAGAAGATAGACTTTATTCTTCAGATTAAATAAAGCCAAGAAAAACTCTGTAGAGCAATCTCCAGACTCTTTTTCTGTACTCTCTTATATACTGTTCGTTCTCT
>NW_015638048.1:0-265 GCF_001515625.1 Sinocyclocheilus rhinocerous | reverse complement strand
CCTTAATTTTATGTTCTGTGAAAATAAGGGACCCATTATGTGCCATCATGTACTTATCATGTACTTCACCATATGTCTGCACATTCCATTCTCATACAGATTTATATACATGCAGGCAAATACACATGATTATAATAGTAGAATTACTTAATACATAAATGGCTATATTCACATTGATTATACTTGAATAATTTATATTTTGATTAATTCAAATCTTCTACAAGACAAGCAGACTAAGGACATGGATTACTGGAACCATGTCCTG
>NW_015638047.1:0-527 GCF_001515625.1 Sinocyclocheilus rhinocerous | reverse complement strand
TACATTCCAATCAGTTTACTGGCTCGCAGTGTTCTTATGATCAGACCTGCATTAGGCACGCATTAAATAGCTACTCTAATGGTTAAACCTAAGGGAGTGAGATCGTAGTTGAATGAAATTGGACTCTGATGGTTAAACCTAAGGGAGTTAGATCGTCTAGTTAAATGAAATTGGAACTTCGCAATGACTTCAATCTAGCGATACGATCAAAATAAGGCCTTTAAAAGATGATAGGAGGAGCATCGCTCAAATCTATCTTTATCGCAATGCAGGAAGATTTCGTCGTTCCAACAGGCGATTTTGATCATATTAAAATGTACTGTAAAGAGATTTATTCGTCTTTAGAGAACAATTTTAATATTATGAACTGCAGTTTACTTTAACAATTAACAGTGACTAAATGTTAGACAAATAGAGGCTGTTAAAATACAGTACTGGGGGTGGCTTTGAACCATCCAATCAAAAGAGTAAGTTTGCGTTGCGTCTCACTCTAAGCGCGCATAATATAAGAACACAAATAAATTGAT
>NW_015638046.1:1290-1737 GCF_001515625.1 Sinocyclocheilus rhinocerous | reverse complement strand
TGCAATAAGAGCTCGCTCAAGTACTGAGGTGTTAAACCATTCAAGGCTTTATAGGTAATTAGCAAGATTTTAAAATCTATATGAAGTGTAATAGGGAGCCAGTGCAGTGTTGACAGAACCGGGCTAATATGGTCATACTTCCTGGTTCTAGTAAGTACTCTAGCTGCTGCATTTTGGACCAGCTGGAGTTTGTTTATTAAGCGTGCAGAACAACCACCCAATAAAGCATTACAATAATCTAACCTTGAAGTCATGAATGCATGAATTAATGTTTCTGCATTTGACATTGAGAGCTTAGGTCGCAATTTAGATATATTTTTGAGATGGAAAAATGCAGATTTACAAACGCTAGAAACGTGGCTTTCAAAGGAAAGATATTCTAATGACAAACAATTGACAGAGCAGCCATCAAGTCTTAGAGAGTGTTCTAGGTTACTACATGCAGAG
>NW_015638046.1:311-1237 GCF_001515625.1 Sinocyclocheilus rhinocerous | reverse complement strand
AGTGTTAGACAGTGTTCTAGGTTATTACATGCAGAGTTTTTAGGTCCTATAGTTAACACCTCTGTTTTTTCAGAATTTAGCAGAAAGAAATTACTCGTCATCCAGTTTTTTTCGTATCGACTATGCATTCCGTTAGTTTTTCAAATTGGTATGTTTCGTCGGGCCGCGAAGAAATATAGAGCTGAGTATCATCAGCATAACAGTGAAAGCTAACACCGTGTTTCCTGATGATATCCCCCAAGTAAATGTAAAGCCTGAAAAGTAACGGCCATAGTACTGAGCCTTGAGGTACTCCATACTAGGGGTGCTCTGATCAGGATTTTTGAGGCCGATCGCCGATCACAGAAAGCAGTATCTGCCGATACCAATCACAGATACAGATTTTTTTTAAAGCCTTCTTTTTATCATTTGTAACTATATATAGTGATACTCCAATCAGGATTTTTTGACATTTATTCAGGGCCTGAATTTCATTTTTGAAAATGGGGGGAATTCCCCTCTTAGGTGACTCTTGTGAGAGTGGAAGCAGCAAGGACTGTGCTTTCACAGAAGAGTCCGCTACTGATCCATGGCTTTTTACCACAAACACAACATTTATCCATTATTCTGATTTCAAATCCAAACATTGTCACTGAAAATGCTTTTTCAGAATAGCTTTTTTTTGTACACAGTACAGAAATACAATCTTTAACAGGCATGTTTAAACACAATAAATATAAGCAACACCTTATTCAATGCTTTACTTCTAGATTTATATATTAAGTTGCTCAAGCAAGTGGCAAAACATTTAAACTACTTTTCTTACGTTATCACAAACGTACCATTGACAGAAATAGTCAGCTCTACTGCCTTTAATTTTTTATTTAAATCTTTATTACAAGCAATCCTGCAGTTCATAAAGAACTTTGTTTTCCTACCTCCACGAG
>NW_015638046.1:0-184 GCF_001515625.1 Sinocyclocheilus rhinocerous | reverse complement strand
TGTGTTGACTGTGAAACACAGTAGACTTTAATAATATGCATTTATGGTGTAATTACTACATTTTGTGTCAATCCATGTTCATATTTACTGAAAGCAATGCGCTGTTACTTTAATTCAGCGCTTGCAGCGCAGCATTAGTCTCGGTGTGGAAACGATCTCTGCACTGCTGCAGACACACCGCTCC
>NW_015638045.1:0-355 GCF_001515625.1 Sinocyclocheilus rhinocerous | reverse complement strand
CACAATGATTTCATATACTACTCACACCGTGAGGATCACAGTATGGGGATAGTTTGAGTGCTCCCCTATCTCCCCTATTACTCACACTGTGAGGGTCACAGTATGAGGATCGTGTGAACTCACAATGATTTCATATACTACTCACACGGTGAGGATCACAGTATGAGGATCGTGTGAACTCACAATGATTTCATATACTACTCACACGGTGAGGATCACAGTATGAGGATCGTTTGAACTCACAATGATTTCATATACTACTCACACGGTGAGGATCACAGTATGAGGATCGTGTGAACACACAATGATGTCATATACTACTCACACGGTGAGGATCACAGTATGAGGATCGTGT
>NW_015638044.1:1117-1343 GCF_001515625.1 Sinocyclocheilus rhinocerous | reverse complement strand
ATGGAAATGCACATTATATTACATACATATATGTCATATTTAACAGATTTAAGGTAAAAAGAAAAAAAGAATATCATCGCTGTCATAAATGATATTTATTACTATGATATACTGTGAACTTTTCATATCAGCAGACAATATTCCACACAAAATATCCCCACAAACGTACTGCATCACCGAGATTTTTGGTGGTGTAAACAATTTATTCTGAAGCAATATTTTCAGT
>NW_015638044.1:0-304 GCF_001515625.1 Sinocyclocheilus rhinocerous | reverse complement strand
GCGACATTGATAATAGAAATACACTATCAATTATCAATCGCTGTTTAAGCTGAATGTAATAAAATCAGAAGAATCATTTGCACGTTTTGATGTGTGGTTTTATTTTGTCACATAAGTTTTAATCAGGCTATTAGTCCTGTCGGGCAAGTACAATTCTCAAGCCATTTTTCAGTAAACTTGCATTAACCCATTTAAAGTAGTTCGGAGGCTGGACAGCGAGCTGTTGTTCGACTGTATTCTGTAACCGCAATTCTCTCTTCGGTAACTACAGCGGGGGAAAAAGTACTCTTGATGGACACTCACT
>NW_015638043.1:6616-13105 GCF_001515625.1 Sinocyclocheilus rhinocerous | reverse complement strand
TCCCTTAAAGTAAATGCAATGCATGTTTCCTCACCCAAACAGCGACGCAGTTGTAAAAGATGTGGGAAAACGAACCACACAGATGAGGACTGCTAGTACAAAGATCAAGCCTGCCATTCATGTAGAAAGAAAGGCCACATCGGACGCGTGTGCAGAAATAAAAAATTTTGAAAGAGAAAGAAAGCATGAGAAAAAGTTTAAGCCACGTAAAAAACAGAGTAAAAATGATTCGAGACGGGTACATCATCTGGATGCTGGAGGAAAACAAAGTGCTGAGTCGAGTACAGATACAGAGAAGTAAATGTCACTGTATATGATAACCAAAAGAGAGCAACTCGCACACATTCGTATAACTCCAGAAATTTGATGGAAAAATGATTGAGATGGAATTGGATACAGGTGCTGCAGTGTCTTTAATTTCAAATGAAAACTATGCTAATGACTTGCAGCATATTCCACTGCAGCCGACCGACATCTTAAAAACACACACTGGAGAAGCACTAGCACCAGTAGGGGTCATCAACGTAGCGGTAAAATTAAATAAATCAGTCTGCACGATTGCCACTGTGCCACACCGGTGGTACCAGTGATCAAGAGAGATGGTTCAGTGAGACTGTGTGGTGATTTTAAAGTGACACTCAACCCAGCCATTTGTGTTGACCCCTACCCACTTCCACGCATAGATCTTTTTGCATCTCTGGCTGGTGGTCAGTTATTCAGTAAGCTGGCTTTTTCAAACACTTACTTGCAGATGCCAGTGGCACAGGAGTCGAGGAAATTACTCACCATATCCACCTAAAAAGGGCTATTTTGCTATAACCGTCTACCTTTCGAGATAGCCCCAGCTCCTGCATTATTTCAGAAAGCGATGGATCAAGTTCTCTTGGGGATTCCAATCACTCACTGCTATCTATATAACATACTGATAACAGGAAAAGATTATGTGGAGCACCTCAAGACACAAGACCAAGTTATCACTAGACTGGAAAAATATGGTCTGAAATTGCAACATGAAAAAATTGAAACTTTCAAAAAATCACTGGAGTATTTGGGTCATTAAATCGACGCCGCTGGACTACACAAATCGCCAGAAAAGATTAAAGCAATAACGGAAGTGCCAAAACCAGCCAATGTAAGTCAATTACGCTATTTCCTTGGGATGATTAACTACTATGGCCGTTTCATTCCAAATTTGGCATCTGTTTTGAATCCACTTAATACTCTTCTCTGTAAAGAAAAGAAATGGTATTGGAGTGTGGCCTGTGAACAATCATTCCAAGAAGCAAAGGATCTCCTTACCTCACCAGCGGTACTCATGCATTATGATCCAGAGCTACCCATTCGTCTTGCCTGTGATTCTTCCCCATATGGGGTGGGCGCTGTGATATCACATCTGTGCCCCAATGGTGAGGAAAAGCCGATTGCTTTTTCATCCAGGACATTCAGTAGAGCGGAACGAAATTATGCTCAGATTGAGCGGGAGGCCCTGAGCATATTTTTTGGAATTCACAAATTCCATCAGTACTTATATGGAAGAAGGTTTACCCTCCTCACTGATCACAACTGCTATTTTTAGTCCTAACAGGAGCATTCTATCCATGGCAGCAGCCAGAATGCAACGATGGGCTTTGCTTTTAGCTGCCCATGATTATGTCCTTGACTATAAGAAAGCGGCTCACCATGCCAATGCAGATGGACTTTCACGGCTACCATTGCCAGTGACGCACACCGAGACAAAGGACACAGTGGACGTATTCTATGCCAACCAAGTAGCCACACTGCCTGTTAGTAATGCTGAAATTAAACGTGACACCCTAACAGATCCCACCTTGTCATCTGTGCTGGACATGGTTTTATCTGGACGGTTTCCGAAACCTAAAGATACACCCACAGACTTGCTACCTTTTGTGACTCGTTGTCACGAGCTCACAGTAGTGCAAGGATGTTTAATGTGGGGGAGTTGTGTTATTGTACCTCCCAAACGCCGCCACCGGGTGTTAGCTTATTTACACACAGGCCATCCTGGGACGGTAAGGATGAAACATCTGGCCCACAGCTAAGTCTGGTGGCCGGGTATAGATGGTCAGATTGAGTTGCAGTCCAAATCATGCCAGTCGTGTCAACGTATTCAAAATACTCCCCGTCCTGCACCACTTCAACCATGGATTTGGCCAAATCATCCTTGGGAAAGGATACATGTGGATTTTGCTGGTCCCTTTGAAGGCCATATGTACTTTATTGTAGTTGATGCACATTCCAAATGGCCCGAAGTCTCCATCATAGACAGTACTACCACCAGCAAAACAATTCAAGTCTTGCGGGGACTTTTCAGTCGTTATGGTGTCCCTAACGTCACTATCAGTGACAACGGCCCACAGTTTTGCGCTGAGGAGTTCTCATATGGGGTGCAACACATCGGCTCTGCGCCCTATCACACCTCTAGTAATGGGCAAGCTGAACATTGTCCAAACACTCAAACATGCTCCGAAAGCTTCCAGGGGGTCAGCTCCGATCCAACAGAGACTTGATCCGTGAGTCAGTCCCAGGAGGCTCAGCAGTTACGACGCCAAGAACACTCTAAGTCAAGGGAATTTCGTGTTGGAGACTCCGTCCTATACCCAAAACCTGTCTATGATATAACTGTAGTGCTGTGTTCGATACGACGATGTATCGTCACATTGATTTGACGATACAAGTATCGATACAGCAGTTTCAGCATCGATATCGTGGCATGTGTGCAGCAGTGGACCGCGCTTGATTTGAATACAAGAACGCCATTTAAAATGTAGTAGAAAAGTGCGAGATTTAAAAAAAATTAATTAATTAATAGAGCATAATATATAGGCTACAACAAGGTTTAATCTGGCCGCAGAGGAACACAACCGGGGTTGCCCGATATAAAGAGATGTGATCAACTTGACATCCGGTGGTGGCGCTGCTCTGCAAGTGACCCGGGCGTGTATGCTGCTACTTTTTATCAGTTTTTTACTAGTTTATCTGTTTTAATTGAGTTTTTAACAAGTTGTCTTTAGTGTTAGTGTGTTTGTTTGATCAGTTCTGACTTTTGTGACTGTGGGAGCAATACGGAACTTTTTGGCAACATGTGCGTGGGACGCTGTGTTTGTGGATTACTCTCACCATGTGCTTGCTAACACCTGGAATGAGTGCCACAAACTCTCTACGCATCACTTACACCAGGGCAGAAGGCTGCGGAGAAGAGGCAGACGAGGTGGGGGGGTAGGACAGCGACTCCGACGGAGGACGAATCGGCCACCTCTACCCTCCATGATACTGTGTAACGCCAGGTCACTTCGGAATAAAATGGAAGAGCTTCAGACTAACATCAGAGGCTGCTTTGAGTATCGGGATTCTAGTGTAATGGTGTTCACAGAAACTTGGCTCAACAAAGACATTCCCGATTCGGTGGTTGAAATGGGGGGGGGTTCCCTCATCCACGCTGACAGGACAGAATCATTCGAAAAAAATCAGGTGAGGCGAATTATGCATGTATGCGAGTAACTGATAGTGCACACAATATACACTGAGAGAGACAGTTTGTAACGCAGATGTCGAACTCCTCTGCGTTAGCCTAAGACCATTTTATCTCCCTAGGGAGTTTGGGAATGTCGTTATTTGTGCGGTGTATGTCCCACCAAGTGGGAATGCAGCAAGAGCTGCTTCCCTCATTGCTGACTGTGCCCATCGTCATCTGGAGCACACTCCTAATGCCCCCGTTTTTATTATGGGTGATTTTAATTAGGGATGCAACAACACCATTTTTTTCAGAACCGATCCGATCCTGAAAATTCTGAGTATCTGCCGATACCGATCCAATCCGATACCAGCACAGTTTTTTTTAAATCAATGTAGAATTTCTATACTTCTCTGTGTTGACGTGATCTTCACTCTAACTACTACATACAGGTGCATCTCAATAAATTAGAATGTCGTGGAAAAGTTCATTTATTTCAGTAATTCAACTCAAATTGTGAAACTCGTGTATTAAATAAATTCAATGCACACAGACTGAAGTAGTTTAAGTCTTTGGTTCTTTTAATTGTGATGATTTTGGCTCACATTTAACAAAAACCCACCAATTCACTGAATTGCATCAATCTAATTATAATCTATAAAGCCTTTATGCTGTAGAAAGAGGAGCATCACTCAAATCTACCTTGATATAACGGTACTGAGATTTCTTAGTCAGAAACAATTTTAACAATACTGCAATTTTGGGATTTCTTCACTAAAGCAGATTAATACATTATGTAGTTTGGACATGCTGCTAAGCAGCTGAGATTCAGACTTATGCTTTGTCAGAACAGATTTATGCTTTAATACTGAAATTAGGGTTTCTTTGCTAAAATCAGATTAACCTTACACTGATACCATTAAGCATGAAATACATAAAGACTCTTCCAATCATAATAGCGGTACCAATTCAAGCCCCTATTTTATCTGCATTTAAACAAGCCAGCAAATAGGGACACAACAGCGTATCTCAAGTCACGCACACACTTTTAGGTTGACAGTGTTTTAAGCTCATAACCTTTGTTTTATCACGCCTCGCGTCCTCCACCATTCTGTAGCGAATCAGCTCAAAAGGGGAATATGAATAATTAATCATAACTAGTTATAATTAATTATAAATATTTAGAAACGCTGTAAGTATTTACTTGACCTCTCAGTGACAACTGTCTGTCAATTCTAAGAATGTTAATTTCCTGGTTAAGGGAAATAACTTTCTTACTGTACAATTCTACAAAGAGCTTGTAGCATAAATCTGCATGATTAAGTGACTCCAGTTATGAGCAAACAATGAACAACGTCAAGTGTGATACAAGTAAGACTTTATTAACTACATAACTGCATGATTAGGGACTCCAGTTATGAGCAAACAATGAACAACGTCAAGTGTGATACAAGTAAGGTTTTATTAACTACATAAACACTTAAACTAGTCTAACATACTACATAAACACTTAAACTAGTCTAACATACTACATAAACACTTAAACTAGTCTAACATACTACATAAACACTTAAACTGACTTTATTAACTACATAAACACTTAAACTAGTCTAACATACACATACACACGCGCATACAGTTGGTATAGGAAAAGGATTAAAGCTTAGGCAGTAAAGAGAAGATAAATAAAACATGAAACTATGGTACCATTTGATAATCAGCAGATCTACAGTCTGAAGGAAACATCAGTTTCGTAGTTCAAACACACCTTTGTAAAAAGGTGCAAATGATACTTAATGTATCAATTAATAAGACTAAGTTTGATACTTGCATGTCTTGTCTGTCTGAAAGAGAGTCCTGATGCAATCTGAAGGCTCAAGTTGATCTTGCTGAAGTTGGTTGATGAAAAAGAACCAGTTTGAGTCTTGAATCTTGGTGAGTGGAAAAGTCAAGGCCGAAGCCTGGCACAACTTAGGGTGTCCTGGAGCGTTGTAGCTCACATCTTCTCAGAATCTAACAGAACCACAGACTGGAGGCGGGTCACTGATGTGAGGCCTTTAAGGCCTGACAAGATTCACGCCTCTCAGGATGAGCTTGTCCAATGAGAAAGGCTGAAATTCCAAGCGGGAGTTTGGAAATACTGGGGAGTTTATGACCCTTTGTGTGGAAGCATGGTAATCTGCATAGGGAACTTGAATCAAAATTACTAAAGATTCTTAGAACACTAATATATTGCCTATGTACCAACATATAATATACACGCTCGTTTAGATCATCAGAAGACGAATTCATAGATACTAAACATGGTAGGATTACATATACTGTAGGTAAGATGACAGGAACGAGTGGTTCCATCATAAGCCTGCATAAAACAGTATAAAATCTCAAAGACAACATACACAATGACCTGAAGGATATGCGTGTTCATTCAAAGAAAGGTTTTCCTATGAATTAATTAGAGAACAGTCCATTTCTCTTGTCTTTCCTATGAGGACAATGAGTGAGTTTCTCTACTCACATTCCTTTGGGCAATAAAACCAGTTATATCAGCCTTGGTTGCCATGGAACCAGAGGCCTGTTCTACCCTCCTGAGGTGTTACGCATTTCGGGGGAAGGGTCCATAGGTCCTCATATGGCTTGTTAACTGAGGGGTGTTACAGAGTATTTGTTAAATATAACTAACAAAAACTATATTGTGTGTCTGATTGGTCCAGACGCTACAAATATCCCCCCTTTCGAACGTTGTTGTCCGTAGAATAGACAACAACGAGCGATGCCAAAGGTGCAGAACAATCGACCACACACCTGCCACTCACGGCTGGGAGACAGTGGTGGCTCTCTGGCTGTTGGTGTCTCCAGGAGTGGTTGTGGTGCCGTGGTGGATGCTGTCAGGTGGTGCGCTGTGGTGATGTAGGCTGTAGCAAGGTGTGGGTCCTCGAGCTTATGCAGCAGGTGTCGAGGCTGTGTCACCTGTCATCCTGAAGTGAGTTGGTCTGGGTAAGATGGTTGTTTGTCGA
>NW_015638043.1:1303-6036 GCF_001515625.1 Sinocyclocheilus rhinocerous | reverse complement strand
AAAGTCAAGGCCCGAGGCCTGGCGCAGACTTAGGGTGTCCTTAGAGGGGTGCTAGCTCACATCCTCATCTTCTCAGAATCTAACAGAACCGCAGACTCACTGGCTATGTGCTGGAGCCCGCCGGGCACGCCCGCACCAGCTCAGGCTCCAACACGCTTCTTAGCAGAAGAAGAACACAAGTAGCTGGGAAGAAAAAGCACTCTGGGCAGAACTGTGCGTGGGCCCTTTTAAAGTCTGAGAAGATTCCCGCCTCTTAGGATGGGCTTGTCCAATGAGAAAGGCTTAAGTTTCAAGCGGGAGGTTGGATACTGGGGAGTTTTACGACCCTTTGTGTGAGGGCATGGTCATGAAATTGTAGGGGGTCAAGTGAACTCACAGGTCTAAAATCATCCAATATCTGGACATTATGCTTTTTTGGCACTGGAAACACTGTAGACTGCTTCCACAGTGCAGGTACTTTTTGTTGCTGAAGGGACAGAGCAAAAATGTCATAAAATATTGGACCTAACTGCTTGGCACATTTCTTAAGTAACCGACCCCCTATATTATCAGGACCAGGTGCCTTCCTGATTTTACACCATTTAAAAACTGGTATCACATCCCTCACATTAAAAAAGAAACAATCATGCTCCCCATTTATTCTTCATTCATGTTTCAATCCATCGATTTCCTGTTTAAAATCATAAGCATCAAATCTTAGATAAAATTAAAATCCTGTAACAAAACTGCATCTGAACTTGGGAAGATTTGCATACCACCGCCCAAATGTTCACGCAAAGAAAGACGACATAACTTTTATTCTCGCTGTAATATTGTTGCTGCCGCCGCCACCATGTCGTGGAGACGCTGTGTGTTTCGTTGTGAAAGCGAAATTACTTTGTTTGGTCTTCCAAAAGAGGACACGACAAGAAATCAGTGGTTAAGTTGTATTTACAACACTGTTCCAGAACAGTTCAACTCAAATATTCAGATGTGTGCTGCACATTTTACGGAGGACGATGACTGTTTCCTGGGAGAGCAGACTACAATTCCGATGTTCCGTTGAATTCAGTTCCCCTGTTTCCCCCTTCGGCGCGCATGCTGACCCTATACAGTCTATGATGCTGACAAATAATGCTGACTCACAGCCTTTATGAAATTCTCAAAACCACTTGTTCAACCTCCACATCATCTAGTCACTTGTGCACATCACAAAAAGTTTCTCATTCTTTTCAACAAGTTGCGATTGCGTTGGTACATTCATGCAACTGATTATGTACATTTGTCTGTGGTTTCCTACATTATCAATTACCATTGCTCAAAATTTATTATATAGTTATATGTGCTATAGTCTTAGCCCTCAAAACATCAAGTCATTAGCTCATCGTATAAGTCATTACGGTAATAGCAAAATAGTTGATCTAGTTGTCATAAACTGTCAAGCATATTTTCTACATATTACTATTAGACTTTTTTTTATAAATGTGCCATGAATTGTGCAGGTGAATCTTGACTTTCACTAATGAAGAGAATGTAGATCAACCAATGATAAACCAGTTCTCTGAAATAGCTCAAAGGTGCATCTCATGAACCTTCGATTGGAAAGCAAATATAGACAGAGGACAACACTAGATTTTACAAATTCTGACAATGTACTTTCTAATTTTTATGTTCGCCTTTGTGCCCAGCCTCAGTTCCTATGGAAGCCTATGGGAGTGTCGCAACTCTGTTTCTCAACGGCTCTGGATCAGGCATGCAAGAGGATTTAACCCCCGCTGCCTGGCCAGGGCCAGTATAGCCTGTGAGGTTCTCTGGCTTGTCCCAGACTAAAGACGGGATGCTGGAGCAGAATAGTTATTTTTGTTGTTGTTTGTTGTATTGTACTGTACCGTACCACAAGCAACACTTATTACCGGTTTTTGTATTATTGTTTTGAATTTATCTCATCAGCATGTAAGACTGTGTTGTAGTTAGGGCTGTGCGATTAATCGAAATTGCGATTTAAGTCGTTAAGATTTGCTAATCGCAAAGCCTGCGATGTGGACGCGATATTACTCTTGTTCCAGAGCATATGCATGACTGCCAGCTGCTCAAGAGTGAGCGCACCTCCGTTCTCCCCAATCAGCACTGTTCTAGCTAACTTTTATGGTGTCTACTGGGTCAGATCGATAGTTAGGCAAATTAAAACTCAAGAAAAACGTATGAAACTTAAGCTTTGAAATGACAGTCAACGAACAAAAAAGGTCATTTGCAAGAGCTGCATAACAGCGCATATCAAGAGCTCCCTTATCAGTTCTGTTTTCAGTACTGGAGAATAAAAGATACATTCTTCATACACATTTTTGTTAGTACGTGAAAATTATCCTAAACATTTGATCTCCCCAACAGATTAATGTGACGCACGCGCGCAACCTGTGTCGACTAGCGCCTGGATCCGCGTTTAAAACGAATGTAAACTCAGTCTAACTGCTTGCTTATTTCACTTGGATGAAATTAAACATTCAGCACATTTTCCACTTGTTCTTAAAATCCCAAATACTTAAAATGAATAAATCAGCCTATGTAACATATGTAATACTTTATTAATTGACTTCAGAAATACAGATCTTTATTTATAAAAAATAAACAAATATTTTCTGTGAAATTAAGGTAATTCTGTAAAAGTAGTTATACCATTATAATCTTCCTGCTGAAAAACAAAACAAAAAAAACAATAGAACCCCTCCCAAAACACAATAACAAATGTAATGGATTTCAGGGTTATAATGGGAATTGTATTGGTTTTAATGTAAACTATAATGGTGTCTATTTGATGGATTCTATTGGTGGGATGTAATCTGGCAGATGGCAACCAATAGAACAACAGTAATTCCTATTGGAATAATGCCCAAAACAAAAAGGAATTTTGTAATTGTTTAATGGAAACTATAAGAGTTTATGTGATGGTTTCTATTGTTTTTTTTCAGCAAGGTAATGATACCCATACTGTGCTGCACATTATTGACAATATTGAGCTGAAACTTGACTTAGCAAATTTAAAAATCGCAAATCAAATCGCAATCTAAAAAAATCAAAAAAATCACAATTTGATATTTTCCCCCAAATCGCACAGCCCTAGAATGCAGGCAGTGTATTTACATCTTTGTGACTTGATGTCCTTGAATTTTGTGTGTCATGTCTGAGAGCAAAGTTTGGTTTTTCAGCAAGATTGAGTTGTTTTGAGTGGAGAGCTTCATTTTGACCTGAATATAGGAAGTTTGGGGAATTGAGTTAGAAGTTATGGATTTGTGTTTTTGAGTTTCACAAAAAAAAAAAGAGGCATAATTTCAAGAAATGTCTTCAAACGATCAAGAAGAACTGTAACATGAAACCAAGAACTGAGAACGGAAGAGAGGGGCGGGGTGAGCAGTAGCTCATTAGCATTTAAAGGGATATGCACCGAAACGGGTCGCTGTGAACAGATCTGTTTTTGATGAGGTAAAAAGGGTGTTGTTTTGCACTAACATTTTAACCAAAGTATGTTATAGACTTTTCATTAAGACCCTAAAGAATCATATCAACTTGGGCATCCGATGTCCCCTTTAAGTATCTGATTCTGGAATTGGAATCAATTTTTGATTCCCAGCCCTAGCCATGATACAGGACTGCACTAAATTTCACCTCAGCAGAATTTATTAAACACTGCATACTATAGGGCCATTGCTAACAATAGGCAGAGTAGGCAGCTGAGCTCTGCATTATGAAGGGCCTCCAGAACTGTACCACAGTATAACAATATAGGTAATGGCGTATGTTTCATGTTTACATTGGGCATTCCCCACCAGGTACAATATTCTGATTGTTTGCATATTGTTTTTAAGCCCATAAATAATAATGTACTCATTCTAATATATTAATTAAATTATCTTTACATTGCTGAAAGGTTGTTATTGCACACATTAACACACTCTCTACTAGGGGTGTCCCTGATTAAGGATTTTCACGAATCGGGATTTTCGTAGCCTATATGATTAAGGATTTTCACGAATCGGGATTTTCGAATCTAGCCTATATTCGACTGATAGTCGAATCATATGTTTTGGGGGCGGGGCAAAATACATTCCAAAGAGTAAAGTCAGACGCCTTGCAGATACAAACGGGGTAAATAATGTTTTATATTTTGTTTAAAAGATTAACATTAAAGCGAAACCCTAAAAATTCACATTTTTTACAATAGTGCTCTCATTATAACATTATGTATATGACAGTAGTTATTAATGTTCTGCATTTCTGTTTTGAGCTGCGCGCGCTGAAGATGACCAGTAGATTGTTCTGCATTTCTGTTTTGAGCTGCGCACACTGAAGATGACCAGTAGAATGAAGCATCAGGTTTTTAATCAATGGGACTTAACTCATCATTTATCTCATATAGAATACGCTTTGTTATTTATACAACATAACGTTAATATTACGACTTACAGGCTATCTGCACAAAATGCCCCGAATGCACATGAACTTGTCTGCACGGCTCTAATTGAACTCGTTTTGTGGACGCGTTCTTCACGCAACAACGTGCAGAAACACAGCAACTAAACTCTAAAAATTCACCGCGTTTTATTATAAGTGTTCTCATTATAATGTTATTTATTTGACAGTCCCAGTCATAGTTATTAATATTCTGCATTGTTGTTTGCCCTGCTCGCTGAAGAGAAAATCATCGTAGCATCGAATCTTCGACTATTCGGGGTCACCCCTACTCTCTACCTTAAAAAAAA
>NW_015638043.1:0-302 GCF_001515625.1 Sinocyclocheilus rhinocerous | reverse complement strand
ATCCCTTCATATGTAGTGCAATACTCTAATACGACAAATCTCATGTGAATACAGATTACAAACAAACAGAGACCAAAACTTTACCGCGCTCTCAAACTAACTACTGTAACAAATGTGATCTGCCCAAGATAAACACCAAGAGAGAGATAACCAATAAAACCGCAGCAGCAATATTGATATTGTTCTGCATTCCTTTACAATTGTCTAAACGGCGAGAAACTGAGAATTACTCACCTCTCCTCAGAAGACTCGACTCTACTCTACAGCTGCTTCTTCTTCTTCTTCTTCTTCTTCTTCTTCTT
>NW_015638042.1:332-1787 GCF_001515625.1 Sinocyclocheilus rhinocerous | reverse complement strand
AAATCGCGTTTCAGAAAGGCGGGGCATAGAGGAGAAACAATAATGTACATTATAAGGAAAATAATGTGTTTTTTGAACCTTAAACCGCATAAACACATTTCATTACACCAAATACACAAAATAATGTTCTTTTTAGCAATGTCATATGACCCCTTTAATAAGAGCGGTCTCTATGCTATGGTATTTTCTAAAACCAGACTGAAACATCTAGTTTTGAATTTTAATAATAATATTTATTATTAATGTTTCATTTCAGTTTTAAGTTTGGCTCTAGTTTTGTATTTATTCCAGTTTTTATGTGAAAAGGTTCATAACGTGGATTAAAATTCATCCACAGAGTAAATCCTTATCATGGAACATGTTCCTAAAAATAAGTTTGATAAAAGTTGTCGGAAGGATGGTGGTGGTGACGTTGAATGCGAACGACCGTGGTGTAGTTTGTTTATAGCCTAAGTTTAGCTTTTTAGTTGGTATTTAGGCTTCAAAATTCATAAAAGTTATATTATTTTGTGAAGATTATCTTGATGGACAAAACGTGTAAGTTTCATGAACTATGGTTGAACACAGAGCTTATTTTTTACGATAATTCAAAAGCCTATGTACAAATCCTATTGGCTTTCTGTCGAGGGAACCAATGTGATGCTAATAGCCGACTGGCCTACAAAGTGACGTCATAGTTCCTCCAATCTATAGCGAATGCCATAAAAGTCATCAATATTCATACCGTTCTGATGAAGTAGCGATTTTTAAAAATTAAAAAAAAAAATTTTGGTCTAAAATGACCGAACAACACCAGAGGGTTATTACACAGATCTAAATATGCAATTTCTTTCCCAGCTGTTTACGTTCACAGACATAACCAAGTGTGTTTATGTAAATTATGTGTTTTTGACATAACCTTGTGTGTATTTGACAGTTTAAGCACAATAAGACATGAAAGAGAACTTAGTTTAGTGCTCACATGTCGTGTGACAGCCGCTTTCTGTGCGCGTACTTCAGATGTGTTCGTTTAGAAAACCCTATTTCAGAAGTTTAAACTGATATGGCTTTAAAGAGCATGCAAATAAGTTTTCAGCATGACAGACATGATAATCAAAACCAAACAGATGTTTTGTTTTGGCAGTGTATCTGAGGTACGAGCTGTAAATTCACAGCCCTATAGACCAATTTCAGTGTTTGCAAACAGTGATGACGTTTTTTTGTGGGCGGAGCCTATCTGGTGGCAAAAAAATGCCAGTTTTAACATACCAGTCTATGCAAGCCATGGAATAAAATACTAAAAAAGGTCATTTTGAATCTATCTTTAAAAATTCTGACTTTTTTCTTGCATTCCGAGATTATATCTCACAATTCTGGTAAGAAAAATCAACTCGTCATTCTCTCTTTCCCTCGTCTCAGAATCATGAGTTTATAATCCCACACTTCTGGCTTTTTTTTCCTCAGAATTGACAAACT
>NW_015638042.1:0-273 GCF_001515625.1 Sinocyclocheilus rhinocerous | reverse complement strand
GAGTTGAATCAAGTTATAAAGTCCGAACTAGGAGATATAAACTTGCATTTGCAAGATAAAAAGTCAGAATTGTGAAATAAAATAGGTAAATGTTATGTAAAATGTTATAGGTTTAAATAGTATTTCATGCTTCAACTGTAGGGCTAATCAGGGCCGTCCGTAGGGGGGTGCAGCTGGTGCGGTCGCACCGGACCCCGCGCTTGAGGGGGCCCCGCAGCGAATGGACCGAGGGGGAAGGAATGCGATCGCGAATGGACCGAGGGGGGCCACGCA
>NW_015638041.1:324-972 GCF_001515625.1 Sinocyclocheilus rhinocerous | reverse complement strand
AGCGCCACCACCCTGTCATTTTTCCTAACATTGGGAGCAAAACTTTTCTCTCCTTATTCTTCTTCTCTCTCTCAGCTGTTTTCTTCTGAGTTGACTACTGCGGCTGTTTGCTGAGATTTTTCCGGTGAAAATCATAAAGCAGAGAACTTTAGCAATTGAACAGGTATTTGTGAAAGAGAATTTTTAGAAATTGAACAGGTATTTTGTGAAACTTGAGAACGCCGTTTCAAAATTGTCTTCCATTTACCTTTCACTCTCTTGCGAAACCCTACCCAGCTAAGAGGACTGACAGGCATCCGCCAAAATTTGAACAAACATCTGGGAACGATCTAATTGGTGGACTGTGTCAATCTCAACAGCTAAGAAACCAATACTGTCATTTTTATTGTTTTTCCTTCACCCGGAGGAATTTTAATAACAATCACAGTCCTGGTATTTAGAAATCCCCATTTCCAAAACACTGATTTAGAAGCATCCTTCTAAATCAAACTTAACAAAAAAAGAAAAGAGAATAAAATTTAATTATACTCATTCTGCTACCAGAGAAGGGTATTTTGTTGTTTTATCTTTCACTCTCATCTTACCATTAACGTTCTTTCCTTACAAAAAAAAAAAATCTCTTACAGGAAAATTGGAAGCAGCCAATTA
>NW_015638041.1:0-127 GCF_001515625.1 Sinocyclocheilus rhinocerous | reverse complement strand
ACGAGCTGCGCCCTGAGCCTACAAGGACACGACGGGCACCAGTCTCACCCCTGCCAAGAAGGACCGGGTCACCTGTTCCTGTACTGACGCGTGAGCAAAAGGGGGAGGGGGCAGTGCTGAAACATTC
>NW_015638040.1:0-1904 GCF_001515625.1 Sinocyclocheilus rhinocerous | reverse complement strand
GAAAGTTCAGAAGAACAGCATCTTTTGTAACATTATAAATGTCTTCATCATCACTTTTGTGCTAAATAAAAGTTTTAATTTCTCTCTCTCTCTCTCTCTCTCTCTATATATATATATATATAGTGTCGCTTGAAAGTTTGTGAACCCTTTAGATTTTTTCTATATTTCAGCATAAATATGACACAAAACATAATAGAAAAATTCTGAGTCCTGAAAGTAGTCCTGAAGTCCTGAAAGTAGACAAAGAGAACCCAAACAAACAAGTGAGGCAAAAATGTGTTCTTTGTCATTTATTTATTCAGGAAAATGACAGAATATTACATATCTGTGAGTGGCAAAAGTATGTGAATATCTAGGATTGGCAGTTAATTTGAAGGTGAAATTAGAGTCCATCCGTTCATCAGGCTAGAAAAGTTTACAAAAACATCTCTAAAGAGTTTTGACTCCACAAATCCACAGTCAGACAGATTGTGTACAAATGGAGGAAATTCAAGACCACTGTTACCCTCCCCAGGAGTGATTGACCAACAAGATCACTCCAAAAGCAAGACGTGTAATGGTCTGCAAGGCTGCAAAGGAACCCAGGGTAACTTCTAAGCAACTAAAGGCCTTTCTCACATTGGCTAATGTTAATGTTCATGAGTCCACCATCAGGAGAACACTGAACAACCATGGTGTGCATGGTGCATCCAAAAATAATATTGCTGCCAGTCTGCAGTTTGCTAAAGATCATGCGGACAAGCCAGAGGGCTACTGGAGAAATGTTTTGTGAAAGATGAGACCAAAATATAACTTTTTGGTTTAAATGAGAAGCGTTATGTTTGAAGAAAAGAACACTCTGCATTCCAGCATAAGAACCTTATCCCATGTGTGAAACACGGTGGTGCTGGTATCATGGTTTGGGCCTGTTTTGCTGCATCTGGTCCAGGATGGCTTGCCATCATTGATGGAACAATGAATTCTGAATTATACCAGCAAATTCTGAAGGAAAATGTCCCGACATCTGTCCAAGAACTGAATCTCAAGAGAAAGTGGGTCATGCAGCAAGACAACGACCCCAAGCAAACAAGTCTTTCTACCAAAGAATGATTAAAGAAGAACAAAGTTAATGTTTTGGAATGACTGAGTCAAATTCCGGACCTTAATCCAATTTAAACTTTGTGGAAGGACCTGAAGCAAGCAGTTCATAGGAGGAAACCCACCAACATCACAGAGTTGTGGTTCTGTACTGAGGAATGGTCTAAAACTCCTTCAAGTGGTTGTGCAGGACTGATCAGCAGTTACAAGGAACATTACCTGCAGTTATTGATGCAAAAGGGGGTCAGCCCAGAAACTGAAAGCAAAGATTCACATACTTTTGCCACTCACAGATATGTAACACTGGATAATTTATCTCAATAAATAAAAGGCAAAGAAAATATTTTTGTCTCATTTGTTTGTTTGGGTTCTCTTTGTCTACGTTCAGGACTTGAAAAGGGTTCTTTAGAAAATTCTAAAGGTTTCACAAACTTTCAAGCAACACTGTATATATACTGACTCCAAGCTGAAAATGATGCTGAATGATGCTGAAAATGTAGCTTTGATCACAGGAACAAATTACATTTTAAAATATATTGAAATAGAAAGCAGTTATTTTAAATAGTAAAAATATTTCACAATATTACTGCTTTTACTGTATTTTGGATCAAATAAATGCAGGTTTGGTGAGCAGAAGAGAATTCATTACAAAAACATTAAACATCTTACAAAAAAAACTTTTGACTGGTAGTGTGTCATGTTGAAATATATAAATGAACATCACATACCTGGCATTTCCAAAGTGTATAATGTTTATGTGCTCTGAAGAAAAACAAACAAACAAAAAACATTTGAAGAGACTCATGGGAGTGTGTGCATCACATGGT
>NW_015638039.1:35439-38981 GCF_001515625.1 Sinocyclocheilus rhinocerous | reverse complement strand
TTGCATGAAATCTCTTAACTTTTAAAACTGTCTTTGTGCATTGCAAAAAATAACTCGTTTCAAATGCTGATGCATGATTTAAGTCTCAGTGAAAACAAAGTTTTACGGCCTATGCGTGCATGGTGTTTCTTGGGATAAATAACGTACACATGCTGGGCATTGAAGCTCTGACATATTCTTGTTTTGCATGAAATCTCTTAACTTTTAAAACTGTCTTTGTGCATTGCATAAAATAACTCGTTTCAAATGCGTGAACCGTTTTCAGTAAGAGAAAGCATTAGTCGTTATACTGCATGCGTGAACTAACTCTGGCTGCGAAAGAAGCTTTACAACATGTCATGCATGGTATTGCTTGGAAACTGTCAATATGCATTGTAAATAAGAAGTCGTTTAAATGCATGAAACATTTTCTGTTAATGCAAGCTTGACTTCTACTACTGTTGCATGCATGCGTGAACTAACTCTCGCTGGGAAAGAAGCTATACAGCATATGCATACATAGAGTTGCTTAGATTCACTAACTTATAATTGCTGTGCATAGATGCTCTAACATAATCTTGTTATGCTTAAAATATCTAAGACATTAGAACTGTCTATGTGCCTTGCATATAAGACCTTGTTTCAAAAGCATGAAACATTTTCAGTAAGTGCATGCATTAGTCCTCATACTGCCTGCATGAACTAACTCTCGCTGGGAAAGAGGATTTATAGCAAATGCATGCATAATATTGCAAGGAAACTGTCTATGTGCATTACATATAACAACTCGTTACAAGTGTGTGAAACTCTTTCATTTTTTTTTTTTTTCAAGCTTTACTGCTTATTCTGATTGCATAATTTTAGTCTCGCTGAAAACGAAGTTTTATGGCATATGTATGCTGGGCATAGAAGCGCTAACATATTCTTGTTATACATGAAACCACTAACTGTTTAGAACTGACAATGTGCATTGCATATAATACCTCGTTTCAAAAGCATGAAACACTTTCCGTAGGTGCAAGCTTTACTAATTCTTATCTCATGATTTTAGTCTCATTGAAAACGAAGCTTTGCGGAATATGCATGCATAGTGTTGCTCAGGATAACTAACGTACACTTGCTTGGCATAGAAGCTCTAACCTATTCTCGTTATGCATGAAACGTCTAATTATTTAGAACTGTCATTGTGCATTGGATATAAGAACTCGTTTCAAATGCATGAAATGTTTTCAGTACGTGTAAGTATTAGTCATTACAGCATATGAATGCATGCTATTGCATTAAACGTTTTCTGTAAGTGCAAGCATTAGTCGTAATACTGCATGCATGAATTATCTCTCGCTGGGAAAGAAGCTTAGTATTAGTCATTACAGCATATGAATGCATGCTATTGCATTAAACGTTTTCTGTAAGTGCAAGCATTAGTCGTAATACTGCATGCATGAATTAACTCTCGCTGGGAAAGAAGCTCTAAAGCATATGGAATTGGAAGCCTGGAATTGCTTAGGAACAAACCGAATGCATAAGGTGTTGCTTAGGAACACTAACATACACGTGCTGCTTATCGAAGATCTAACATATTCTTGTCATGCATGAAACTTCTAATTGTTTAGAATTTACAGCATATGAATGCATGCTATTGCATTAAACGTTTTCTGTAAGTGCAAGCATTAGTCGTAATACTGCATGCATGAATTAACTCTCGCTGGGAAAGAAGCTCTAAAGCATATGGAATTGGAAGCCTGGAATTGCTTAGGAACAAACCGAATGCATAAGGTGTTGCTTAGGAACACTAACATACACGTGCTGCTTATCGAAGATCTAACATATTCTTGTCATGCATGAAACTTCTAATTGTTTAGAATTGACTTTGTGCATTGCACATATGAACTCGTTTCAAATGCATGAAAGGTTTCCGGTAAGTGCAAGCATTAGTTGTTATACTGCATGCGTGAACTCATTCTTGCTGTGAAAGAAGCTTTACAACATGTCATGCATGTCATGCATGGTATTGCTTGGAAACTGTCAATATGCATTGCAAATAAGAAGTCGTTTAAATGCATGAAACATTTTCTGTTAATGCAAGCTTGACCGACTACTATTGCATGCATGCGTGAACTAACTCTCACTGGGAAAGAAGCTATACAGCATTTGCATACATGTAGTTGCCTAGATTCACTAACTCATAATTGCTGTGCATAAGATGCTCTAACATAATCGTGTTATGCATAAAATATCTTCAATATCAAAATATCAAATATGTGCGGACAAAATAATATAGATATAAATAAAGAATTCTTTTGAGAAATTTTACATGCTGAGTGATTGTAAAATAAAGTTGAGACTATCAATTCATACAAAAAGAGTAAATGCATCAGACAGAATAAAAAACGAAATTCAAAGATGCATGTCACACAATAAAGACTAAAATTAGGAGAAATTGGTTAAAATAGTTAAATTAAAATTGAATGGTAATATTATAGGAAAAGGTATGGCAGCCACTCCGGTGGAAATATTAGGATTAAAATATCCACTGTGTAAAGAGTTAATAAACAAGATATCAAACAAATGGCAGAAGAGAACAAAAAATCTTGAGACAAAGTGGCCACAGGAGGGGACATTTGAGGTAACATTGTGTGACGAAATGGAAACTCTGATAAAAAACCATAAAACTAAGAGTATCAGAATCAGAATCAGAAAGAGCTTTATTGCCAAGTATGTTTGCACATACAAGTAATTTGTTATAGTGTCACAAGCTTCCAGTATCAGTAAGCAGCTATCAGTAAGAAACGAGAAAAAAGAGAAGCAAAAAGGGAAAAAGAGAAAGAAGTGATAGCCATGTTTAAAAAGGAAGGGGAGGACATATTAAAAAATATAAAACAGGCCAGAAAAATACTGAAAGAGGCAGACAAAAATACGAAGAAAAAGGAAATATTATTTTCTTAGCCGCCCTCCCCCCATTTGCCCACAGAGGGAGAGTTCCCAATTCTCAAGGGAATAGTAGAAGTAACTGGAGAAATGCAAATGGAAGGGCCAGTAGAGTTGGAAGAAAAAAAGGAACCAGCTGTAAAAACAAAGAGGCAACAGAGAAAAGAACGTGAAGAATATTTACAGATGGATTGCTATAGACAGGCACGCATAGCATTAGAAAAGATGAAAACAAACCAAGATAGAACCAGATTTGAGGAAGTGTTAGAAGAAATAGAAGAGAAAATTAAAGAATCAGGAAAAAAGATACAAGAGGTAAATAGATTGGAAAGAGGGAGAAGTAAGTTGTTTGACAGTACTGAGGATGTGAATGAAGGGGAGGAGTTATTTGATAGCAGAAAATGGGAACAGGGCAGAGAAAAAGGGACACTCAGACCACTGGCTGCACAACTCCCAATTTTAATCAAGGGTGCGCAGGGACAGTATGTCCCCTGGGCCTCACAGGACCTCGAGGGGCTGGTCACTCGCCTCCCAAATATGCATGAGGGGGCTGGCAAATGGATAAGGGTATTTGAGGAAGAAATTATGGGCAAACTTTTGGCTGTGGGGGACATTAAAGCTTTGCTGGCTAAAAT
>NW_015638039.1:32140-32820 GCF_001515625.1 Sinocyclocheilus rhinocerous | reverse complement strand
AGAGAAAAGGGGACACTCAGACCACTGGCTGCACAACTCCCAATTTTAATCAAGGGTACGCAGGGACAGTATGTCCCCTGGGCCTCACAGGACCTCGAGGGGCTGGTCACTCGCCTCCCAAATCTGCATGAGGGGGCTGGCAAATTAATAAGGGTATTTGAGGAAGAAACTATAAGCAAACATCTGGCTGTGGGGGACATTATAAGCTTTGCTGTCTAAAATAGTAGGAGGGGCAAAGATGGATGAAATTCTTCAAACAACTACTCTGGACAGAGCAGTGAACTCTCATACTATGGATGTGAAGCTGGTTAAAGAGCTTTTTGATGCATTCCGTCCAGCAGTGTGGCAGGCACTGCGTGCGGAATACCCAATCAGACTTGACCCTAAATCATTAAAAGGACATGCGCTGGGGGACACAGAAAATCCAACCATATATGTCCAGAGAGAGCTGAAAAGGTGGAAACAAGAGACTGAAGGGAATCCAGAAGGAGACCCATTAATGGCAACATTGTTTAGACATGCTGTGATTGATGCTATGCCCCCAGCCGTAAAAAGCAGGCTGGAGGATGTGGTCGGTTTAAACTCTAAAACGCACAAAGAGTTTTGTGATCATGTGTCTCATGCCGTAGAACAATACAGAAAAAATGAGCAAAAGCTCAAGAGTCAAGAGAAAGAGCTAC
>NW_015638039.1:26886-32053 GCF_001515625.1 Sinocyclocheilus rhinocerous | reverse complement strand
CAGGTGTGTGCTGGGCATGTGGACAGCCCGGACATAATAAAAATGTCTGTCCCACCTATCCATGACAACAGAGCTGGCAACAGCCTAACCGAGGTACTTCCCTCGGGGGGAGGTCCCAATCCAGGCTATTAGGGGTGCCCAGAGAATCCTACAGGGGAGAGTCAGCTTCCAATTTTAACAACTAAAGCTGATCAAGAGCCTATTATGCAAATTAAGATAGAAGGAAAAACCACAAAGTGTCCAAAAAGAAAATCCAGTAGTGCCAGCCTCAAATTGAATACTTGGGAAGATTGATTGCATTTGGCACACGAGCTATAGCTCCAGTTCAATTGGAAGGCATAAGTAAAGCACCATTGCCTCAGACAATAGGACAAATGATGACTTTTCTAGGAATGACTGGCTTTAGTGCCGACTGCGTATAAGACTATGCAGTAAAGACAGGGCCGTTGAGAGGAATGATGAAACAAGCAGGATTACAACATATAAGCAATCCATTAAAATGGAACACAGATGTATTACTAGCATTTGAAACAATAAAAAAAGAACTACAACAGGCCCCTGCCCTGGGAACGGCAGAATACGATAAAATGTTTCATCTGTATGTGGCAAATAGAACTGAGGGTTATGCATCAGCTGTACTGATGCAAGAGACTTGTAGTGGGAGAAAAAAACAACCTATAGCTTATTACAGCACAAAGTTAGATAATGTAGCCCAGGGATACCCACCATGTTACCAACAAGGCCTAGCAGCAGTATATTATGCTTATGAAAAAGCATCCACAATAACTATGGGGTACCCAGTAACTATATATACTCATCACAAAATTGTGGAATTAATAGAACAAGGGAAATTTGTCCTGACTCAAGCTCGAATTTTGGCCTATTCCTCGCTACTCACATATCCAGATGTTACCATTAAGCGATGCCATACGGTTAATCCATCTGAATTAATTCCTTTGGCTTTTGAAGGAGAACCCCATTATTGTGTGAATGAGTCATTGGCATTTACTAGATTACGACCAGCTCTTGAATCAACACCCATCCCTGAAGCAGAAGTCACTTATTTTGTAGATGGTTCTAGCTTTAGAGACCATGAAGGAAATCATACAGGATATTCAGTAGTGAAGAAAGACAAAGAAGAATTTGTACCTGTAGTATCACAACATTGTGTGCAGCCTTGCTCTGCTCAATTAGCAGAATTAAAAGCTCTTACAGCTGCATGTCAGTTAGCGAAAGGACAAACTGCCAACATTTTCACAGATTCAGCATATGCTCATGGTGTATGTCATCTATTCGGAGCCGTGTGGAAACAAAGAGGTTTTAAAAAAAGTGATGGGACTCCCATCCAACATAGTGAACAAATAGGGCAATTAATCTCTACTATGATGCTTCCAAAAAGGCTAGCAATAATCAAATGTCAGGCACATAAGAAGGGAAAAGATTATGTCATTAAGGGAAACAATGCAGCTGACATAGAAGCTAAAAAAGCTTCAGGGTGTCAAATAGCAGTATTAGCACCTGTAATACTTATCGAACCTCAACCTCAATTAGAGGATATAATTCGAATTCAACAACAAGCAGGCCCTTATGAACAATCAATGTGGCACCAAAGGGGAGCTAAAAAAGACTCACAAGAGATCTGGCGTACACATGAAGGAAACATGGTGGCACCTACGTCACTTTTAAATATTCTTATTGCAGATGCTCATGGTTTTGACCATTGCGCAAGGGGGGAAGTGATAAGGAAAATTAAACAAACAGGATATTGGTCTCCTTATTTATATGCAATGGTGGATGAATTTTTGTCCACATGTGAAGTTTGTGCGAAATACAATGTGAGGAAAGGGATAGCGACACCAATAGGCCATATACCAGTACCAGAAGGGCCCTTTAAGCATCTGGTAATGGACTATGTGGATATGAAAAAGCGAGTACAAGGCAAAAGATACATGCTTGTGATCATAGACAGATTTAGCAGGTGGGTGGAGGCAGTACCATCAGCAGATCTGGGAGCAGGAACAGTAATTAAATTTCTAACAAGCGAAGTAATTCCTAGATTTGGAATACCATCAGAAATAAGTTCAGATAATGGGTCGGCATTCATACAAAAAACTGTAAAACAAGTATTGCAACAATTAAGAATAAAACAGAGACTAGGGTGCATTTACCATCCACAGGCACAAGGGTGCGTCGAAAGGGTTTATGGAACTATCAAGGCCAAAATTAACAAAATATGTGAAAGTACTAAACTTAATTGGATTGATGCATTACCTCTTGCACTAATGAGCTATCGCATGCAAACTAACAGGAACACGCACTTAACACCGCATTAAATGCTTACCGGTCGACCTATGCCTGTGCCATATTGTAGAGGTCCCTACAAAGGACCGCCTCTAGAGCAATTACAAATGGAACTTGGCTCGTATATGAAGAAATTAAGAAATTCCTGTAAATAGAAGCTATCTATTTATAGGAAAAAAGAAAAGAGCCCAGAGAGGAAACAGAGACAGCACGTCCAGTTGTTGCGGGTGACCAAGTATATCTGAGGGTATTCCGGAGAAAATGTAATGAGCCAAGGAGAGAGGGACCCTACAAAGTGGTGAGAGCTACTCCAACAGCAGTCCAAGTGGAGGGAAGCACAACCTGGTATCATTTAAACCACTGTACTAGAGTTCCCACGGAAAAGACGGAAAGGAAAGAAAACAGACAAGCAGACAATGCAGGAGAAAGTAACGAGGAGAAACCAGAGACACAAGATGAAGTGCAAAAGGATGAGAGCACAAAAAAAGATCGACAATGAGCTCCCTTCCTCCTGTCAGACGAACAGGAGAGGAAAGAGAATAAGTCTAATAACATATCTGAAGACCATCCTATGCCTAATGCACCTAACGCTTCAAATCAAAACCGGTACGCCGCACATATTCTGTGAGAGGGCCCCTGTCTCTCTGGCATGTGGATACTAACCACAAGTTAATAAGGTTTTGTCATTTTTCATTGTCATATACTCCTAAGAGTATTTATTATTTATTAACATTAGATGAAAGAATCTATTTTTTTGATTATGAAACATATAAACCCATTTTTGCACTGTATTAGTAGAAATCCAAATGCAACATTCTCATTTTGTGCTGAAATCTTTGCTTAATAGGTACAACATAGTAATTTTTGGAGCAGTGGATGGATACTCTAGGAAGGTAAGAGAAGTATGGTGTTTTCTTCCATCACTGAAGTTACCCTAATTTTTATATGATGGGTGGTTGTATCACTAAATTTATATGTTGCAGATAATGTGCTTGAATGCTGCAACGAATAACCGAGGATCGACAGCTCTTAGTGTCTTCAAAGAGGCAACTGAACAATATGGTGTACCCTCAAGGCAGGTTTTTGAAAATAACAACCACTTAACACTTCACCACAACAAGAACCATTTCTGTACATAAATAAATAAAACTCTGAAGTTCATGCAACATTTATTTTTTTTACTTTGAACTAGGGCTGGGTGATATGGCTAAACATATTATCACAATATCAATAAGATGTTTCTCGCATTTACCGTTAATGGGGAAAGGAAATACTTTCCACGTGTTTAAGAATAAATATAATATAATAATTTATACAACAGTTCTTTCTGGTTCTCAAATCTGATTGGCTGATAAGAGTGTGACATTAGAGTGATAACAGAACTCCAACAGCCGTTTCACCATTTGTATCACTCCGCGCACAGTATTTCTCACAACAAGTGTCATGGCAGACACCCAAATCCACTATAATTTTAGAAATAATACTGTTTTTGTATCACGGAATGTAGTTTTAACAGATGTTGAAATCAATTTGTGAATCAGATGAAACCATGCCATTCATTCACACAGAGATACACAGAACATACAGACTTATTAATGACATGCACTGACTGGCTGCTGTCACCTTTATTTTTGCTGTGTGATAGACTGTTAGATAAAATCTATATTGAGTAAAAATGTCCATACTTTTCATCGTCATTGACATAAATTTGATTGTGATCTCGATATGATACCGTTTATCACCCAGCCCTACTTTGAATTAAAAAGTCTCTTTCAAATGTTGTCTTTTAAAACATGTAGTGTAGATTACTTATTACAACATCACTGGTGACTTTGTATATATTACTGTGGTGGAATGTGTAACATAAAAGTCAGAATTATTAAATAATTAGTAATTATTCTCTAACACGTAGGCAGGACAGTGCATAGCAGCAGATTATATAGTGCTATACGAGAAGATATAAATGGCAATTACTGGTTGGTTAAAGCACATTCCTAAAGCACAAGCAAAGTTTTAAAGAGCTTGCAATCTAAGTAAGCATTCTTAAGACAGTCTTAAAGGGATAGTTTGCCCAAAATTGAAAATTCTGTCAATTTACTCACCCCCCAAGTCATTCCAAACCTGTATGACTGACTTTATTTTGTTGAACACAAAAGAAGGTATTTTGAAGGGAATGCTGGTAAACAAATTTGGTTCCCATTGATTTACATTGTATGGACAAAAAATACAATGTAACTCAATGGTGTCACAAGTCCACCAGCCTAGTCACCATCCCAATCGCCAGCCAGTCACCAGCTCAGTCACCTTGCCACATTAAGGACTCCATTTCCCAGCATCCCGCCTGCTTCACACCTACACCTGATCCCCAATCAGCACACTTGCCACTATTCTCCTCATCACCTACTATATAAAAGTAGTCACCCTTCCCTCCCTTATTGTCTGGTCTCGTCGCTGTTACTACAAGCCACTTACCGGACTCACTTACCTGCGTTTCCCAAGTAATCATCTGTCTTCTGTCATCTTCCTCTGTGTTTCCTGCAAGGAACTTCTTGAATCTCACCTGTATGTCTCCTAATGGTCTCTTTCCGTTTGCTGACAAATGGAAATCAAAACTGTTTGGTTAATAGCATTCTTCAAAATATCATCTTTTGTGAAGTCTCATCTATGCAGTGTTGGGAAGGTTACTTTGGAAATGTAATAGGTTACAGATTACAAGTTACCTTATTTAAAATGTAATAGTAGTGTAACTTTTTCAATTACTTTATTAAAGTAATGTAACTGATTACTTTTTGATTACTTTTCTAAATGTCTAATGAATGTTTATTTGCAACTGTTAATCATTTTCAAACATTTACACCATGCAGGG
>NW_015638039.1:13375-22669 GCF_001515625.1 Sinocyclocheilus rhinocerous | reverse complement strand
TAGGGCTGGGTGATATGGCTAAACATATTATCACAATATCAATAAGATGTTTCTCGCATTTACCGTTAATGGGGAAAGGAAATACTTTCCACGTGTTTAAGAATAAATATAATATAATAATTTATACAACAGTTCTTTCTGGTTCTCAAATCTGATTGGCTGATAAGAGTGTGACATTAGAGTGATAACAGAACTCCAACAGCCGTTTCACCATTTGTATCACTCCGCGCACAGTATTTCTCACAACAAGTGTCATGGCAGACACCCAAATCCACTATAATTTTAGAAATAATACTGTTTTTGTATCACGGAATGTAGTTTTAACAGATGTTGAAATCAATTTGTGAATCAGACGAAACCATGCCATTCATTCACACAGAGATACACAGAACATACAGACTTATTAATGACATGCACTGACTGGCTGCTGTCACCTTTATTTCTGCTGTGTGATAGACTGTTAGATAAAATCTATATTGAGTAAAAATGTCCATACTTTTCATCGTCATTGACATAAATTTGATTGTGATCTCGATATGATACCGTTTATCACCCAGCCCTACTTTGAATTAAAAAGTATCTTTCAAATTTTGTCTTTTAAAACATGTAGTGTAGATTACTTATTACAACATTACTGGTGACCTTGTATATATTACTGTGGTGGAATGTGTAACATAAAAGTCAGAATTATTAAATAATTAGTAATTATTCTCTAACACGTAGGCAGGCCAGTGCATACCAGCAGATTATATACTGCTATAATCTTCCTCTGTGTTTCCTGCAAGGAACTTCTTGAATCTCACCTGTATGTCTCCTAATGGTCTCTTTCCGTTTGCTGACAAATGGAAATCAAAACTGTTTGGTTAATAGCATTCTTCAAAATATCATCTTTTGTGAAGTCTCATCTATGTAATATAATAATCCCATGCTTCAGTTAAGCAGCTTCTGTACTGCATCTGTCTTATGTTTTAGCCTCCAATTTCCTCTTTTATCCCCTCTCCCCCACTTAAGGCACTAACTCTATTACATAGTTTATTTGTTCTGCTCTCCTCCTCTGATATAGAGGTAAATTGTGTTCTCTTTTCCCTCATTCTATTTAACATTCCTAATTCTTTATCTTTTTCTTAATTATCTTTCTTACAGAGTCAGAGCAGACCAGGGGGTGGAGAATGTGGAAATAGCGAAGTTCATGTTTTCAGTCCGTGGAACTGACCGTGGGAGCTTTATGTCTGGAAAGAGCGTTCATAATCAAAGGTGCGCCACATCACTTCACCATATACAGTGCATGCATAATTATTATGCAAGTTGATATTCTGGTCTTATTTTTTTTCTAAGCACATTTTACTAATTCCAAACCACATCAATCTTAATAACTACTATTAATTTTGTATTTAATCATTTGTACATGATATATAATTGTTAACAAGCGCTGAAAGTGAAAAATGCCTCAGGTGTGCATAAGTATTACGTAGGTTTTCTTTTATGGGTAAAATGCGCCAAAAAGAGTTTTAACTCACAATGAAAAGTAAAAAATGATTAATTATTTTAGAAATATTAAAAACTATTGCAATACAGAAATTGTAAAATTAAATCATGACCACTGGACAGCAAAATGCTCATTGACTATGCAAGGTCAGACAAAAACAGGTGGAGAAGAAAAGATGCATGTTAACAGCAAAAGACTTTAAGAATTAAGGTGAAGAATCAGGTGTGAAACCACCAGGATCCCTTTAGTCTCCAGCACCACCATTTTCCAGAATTTAAGTAGATCCAATGAGTTGAAAACGCTTGCTACTCCATACTTCAATACAAAACAATGCTGAATTCTGAAAAAGGAGATGTTTAAATGCTGTAATTGTGATTTTTTTTATGTCTAAATATAAATCCATTAGCAAAACATGTGAAAATAACCATTTTACAAAGTGGAAATGGAAAATGAGACAATAAATGATTCTCTGCTGCCATCTAGTGGTCATAGTGGGAATCATGGCATTTTCATAGTAGGCCTATTTGTTTTTCTGCCAGGTGAAATCTTCAACTTAGCATGGCCAATTTTCCATGAATTATCTCTATAAGTAAAAATGAATAAATGCAGACATTCTTTAAAGTAAAAATTTTTTTTGGCACATATTACCCATAAAGGAAAACCTGCTTAATTATGCACATCTGAGTACAAGACTTTTTTATTTTTTTCAGTTCTTGTTAACAATTATATATCACTTATAAATGATTGAATGATATAGTAGTTATTAAGATTGGTGTGGTTTGGTATTGCTGAAATGTACTTGGAAAAATAATTTGACCAGAATATCAAATTGCATAATTATGCACGCACTGTAATCTAATGATAAAGAAACAGTGATTAAGCCCTTACATGGAACATGTAAGAAAGTCATTCTTATTTCTTTGACTATTTTTTCCCTTCTTTTTTTCCCCTTTACAATGTTCTCATTTCCATAGGATTGAACGTCTGTGGCGTGACCTAAGGGTCTGTGTCACCTCCAAGTACTCTGTCAGCACACTTGCCACTATTCTCCTCATCACCTACTATATAAAAGTAGTCACCCTTCCCTCCCTTATTGTCTGGTCTCGTCGCTGTTACTACAAGCCACTTACCGGACTCACTTACCTGCGTTTCCCAAGTAATCATCTGTCTTCTGTCATCTTCCTCTGTGTTTCCTGCAAGGAACTTCTTGAATCTCACCTGTATGTCTCCTAATGGTCTCTTTCCGTTTGCTGACAAATGGAAATCAAAACTGTTTGGTTAATAGCATTCTTCAAAATATCATCTTTTGTGAAGTCTCATCTATGTAATATAATAATCCCGTGCTTCAGTTAAGCAGCTTCTGTACTGCATCTGTCTTATGGTTTAGCCTCCAATTTCCTCTTTTATCCCCTCCCCCACGTAAGGCACTAACTCTATTACATAGTTTATTTGCTCTGCTCGCCTCCTCTGACATAGAGGTAAATTGTGTTCTCTTTACCCTCATTCTATTTAACATTCCTAATTCTTTATCTTTTTCTTAATTATCTTTCTTACAGAGTCAGAGCAGACCAGGGGGTGGAGAATGTGGAAATAGCGAAGTTCATGTTTTCAGTCCGTGGAACTGACCGTGGGAGCTTTATGTCTGGAAAGAGCGTTCATAATCAAAGGTGCGCCACATCACTTCACCATATACAGTGCATGCATAATTATTATGCAAGTTGATATTCTGGTCGTATTTTATTCTAAGCACATTTTACTAATTCCAAACCACATCAATCTTAATAACTACTATTCATTTTGTATTTAATCATTTGTACATGATATATAATTGTTAACAAGCGCTGAAAGTGAAAAATGCCTCAGGTGTGCATAAGTATTACGTAGGTTTTCTTTTATGGGTAAAATGCGGCAAAAAGTTTTAACTCACAATGAAAAGTAAAAAATTATTAATTATTTGAGAAATATTAAAAACTATTGCAATACAGAAATTGTCAAATTAAATCATGTCCACTGGACAGCAAAATGCTCATTGACTATGCAAGGTCAGACAAAAACAGGTGGAGAAGAAAAGATGCATGTTAACAGCAAAAGACTTTAAGAATTAAGGTGAAGAATCAGGTGTAAAACCACCAGGATCCCTTTAGTTTCCAGCGCCACCATTTTCCAGAATTTAAGTAGATCCGATGAGTTGAAAACGCTTGCTACTCCATACTTCAATACAAAACAATGTTGAATTTTGAAAAAGGAGATGTTTAAATGCTGTAATTGTGATTTTTTTAATGTCTAAATATAAATCCATTAGCAAAACATGTGAAAATAACCATTTTACAAAGTGGAAATGGAAAATGAGACAATAAATGATCCTCTGCTGCCATCTAGTGGTCATAGTGGGAATCATGGCATTTTCATAGTAGGCCTATTTGTTTTTCTGCCAGGTGAAATCTTCAACTTAGCATGGCCAATTTTCCATGAATTATCTCTATAAGTAAAAATGAATAAATGCAGACATTCTTTAAAGTAAATTTTACTTGATGTTCTCATTTTATATAAAAATGTGCAAAAATATGAATAACTTTTGAGGCAAATGAATAATATATATATATATATATATATATAACTTTTCTGCTGGAGTTAGTTTTAGGGACTACTAGAATACAGGGGGGCGCCGACACTGATTTTGCATACCCCTCGGCAAATGTGCAGTTGCGCCCCTGACTGCAACCTACCTGGAGTCTACAGAAGACAAGGTGTCAGGTTCTCTGAGATTTTTCTAAGATAAAACAACCAAAATATGTGATTGTGAAATACGTGAAGATTGATTCTTTCAAAAGGTTTTATGAACAGTTTGAGAGTGATTCCTTACTGCCAGATTCTGGAAGGTAAATTCTTGAAAGAGTAAAGCAGACTTGGAGACTTTTGCTGCAGGCTGGAACAACCATCCTCTCAGAACAGAGGGAAATTTGAGCCCAGAGCAGAAGTGGTACATTGGAATGATGCACACACAGATTGATCAGCCAGAGAATCTTGAGGTTGTTCTCCTGTTCATTGATGTTTTTTCATTACAAATAAAGTGCAATGGCATGTGTCTCCTTTTAATTGATGTGTTCTGTTATTTTATCCTGCTGCAAAACAGGATATTCAAGAGCCGGACATTGACTGGGAAGTAGCAGCAGACTATCATGGAGAAAATGTGGATGGTGCAGTATTGGTCCCAGAGTTCGAGTGTCCCTTGAATGAAGAGGAACTGGCAGAACTCAACACTCTCATACACCAGAGTGATTCCAACTCTCCACTTACAGACCTTTATGTACTCTGCCGTGAGTATGTGGCTCGCAGATGCAACCTCTAGTGGAACTAGAGGACTACATCTTCAGTGGAACCCTTGGCTTTAGTGTAAGAGTTTTCATTTGCATTTGAACATACACATTTTTTAATTGTACAAATTTGTACATGTACTAATTTTTTAATTACATTTGATTTAATTAGATTATGTAGCCTACAGTTGTACATATGTACAAACAGGAATGGACTATGCTACAGTTTAGGTGCTTTAGAGTTTAATGATGTATGTCTCCATCAATAAATACTTTTCAAAAAACTGTACCTGCAAACATCAATGCTCTCATAACAATTCATTTAAAGAAATGTTTTTCATCTTAACCTTAAAACCTTTGCATACTTCAGCCTTTATTGCAAAAAAACAAACAAAAAAAACAAACCCTGCAGAATTATTTTGCCTCCAGGTGAATGGAATTTTATAAAGACGTCAGTGTTGTGTTTACATGTGTGGACGTGAGAGTCTGTAAGCGTGGCTTCTTGTTTCATTTTAGTGATATAAAGATAGGAGTTTTTTTTATTATTATGTTATCGGTGTTTATCTGCTGCTACACTACATTGTTGATATGGATATGATTTCTTAGGAATAGCACAGACGAATGATCATCATCATTATCAGGATACTGGATGCTCAAGGTAAGTGTCTTGATTTAGCCCAGTCACTACAGGACATGGTTATCTACATGTAGTTACAGTCTTTAGTTGTATCATATTTGCTTCGATTAGATCACATTTCCCCACTAGTACACCGAGTACTGTACAGTACTAAATGTACTGTAGCTGACAATGACCAATGCCATTTTACAAGAGCGCTGTCAATCACTGCCTGATTCGCTGCCCAGAGCGCTATCTACTTTGCCAATGTAAAACCTTTTACCATAAAACTATGCCCAGAATTGAGATATAATATAATGATGACATTTTCGAGATTTTTTTGTACTTCTGCTTTAATTCTATGTACTTCTATTTGTGTTATTTATTGGTGTCTTTGACGGTTCTGTATTAATATATTTTTCTATCTTTCAAATCATTGCAAGATTAGTAGAAAACGAGATATGGGACATTATTCGATTTAGAGGGGTATTAAGACCTCATTTCTTATAAGTAGAAGAAATGAATGGGCAGTTCTTATAGGGGAAGTCCCATACTATATGCACACCTCATATGAAACCATTTTACTTCAGCATTTTTGAGATATGGGACATTATTGCACTTTATGGGGCTATAAAGACCCCATTTCTAATCCATATGCTTCGATAGGAGGAGCCTAATTCGACTACCAATCTCACATTCTACTCTATCAGCACAGCTAAAATGAAGTCTGTGTACTGCATCCGAATACAACAAAACGCTATTTAACCAAATAAGTAGAACCACTGACTATTTTTTAAATGGCACATAATACAAGAGGGGTACCCAATCCTGTTTCAGGAGATCTACCTTCCTGCAGAGTTCAGTGTCACTACTGCTCCAGCAAACCTGTCTGTAACAATCTATTTTCCCTGATGAGAGTCTGTAAGCGCGGCTTCTTGTTTCATTTTAGTGATATAGAGTTTTTTTTATTATGTTATCGGTGTTTATCTGCTGCTACACTACATTGTTGATATGGATATGATTTCTTAGGAATAGCACAGACGAATGATCATCATCATTATCAGGATACTGGATGCTCAAGGTAAGTGTCTTGATTTAGCCCAGTCACTACAGGACATGGTTATCTACATGTAGTTACAGTCTTTAGTTGTATCATATTTGCTTCGATTAGATCACATTTACCCCGAGTACACTGCGTACTGTACAGTACTAAATGTACTGTAGCTGACAATGACCAATGCCATTTTACAAGAGCGCTGTCAATCACTGCCTGATTCGCTGCCCAGAGCGCTATCTACTTTGCCAATGTAAAACCTTTTACCATAAAACTATGCCCAGAATTGAGATATAATATAATGATGACATTTTCGAGATTTTTTTGTACTTCTGCTTTAATTCTATGTACTTCTATTTGTGTTATTTATTGGTGTCTTTGACGGTTCTGTATTAATATATTTTTCTATCTTTCAAATCATTGCAAGATTAGTAGAAAACGAGATATGGGACATTATTCGATTTAGAGGGGTATTAAGACCTCATTTCTTATAAGTAGAAGAAATGAATGGGCAGTTCTTATAGGGGAAGTCCCATACTATATGCACACCTCATATGAAACCATTTTACTTCAGCATTTTTGAGATATGGGACATTATTGCACTTTATGGGGCTATAAAGACCCCATTTCTAATCCATATGCTTCGATAGGAGGAGCCTAATTCGACTACCAATCTCACATTCTACTCTATCAGCACAGCTAAAATGAAGTCTGTGTACTGCATCCGAATACAACAAAACGCTATTTAACCAAATAAGTAGAACCACTGACTATTTTTTAAATGGCACATAATACAAGAGGGGTACCCAATCCTGTTTCAGGAGATCTACCTTCCTGCAGAGTTCAGTGTCACTACTGCTCCAGCAAACCTGTCTGTAACAATCTATTTTTCCTGACTCTTAATTAGAATAGGTTTAGAGCTGAACTTTTAGTGAGATCTCCAGAAGCAAGACTGGGCATATGCAGTGTATTAAAAACAAAGTCAAAGATTTTGCCTGTGATTTATTTTTTTCAGTTTTCAAAGACATTTTATTCATTTCATTTCATTTCAGTTTATATTTTTATTTTTCGTAAGTTTCTTGAAACATTTTTCATTTTTTAAAGGTACAAAAGTAATCCCATACAGGTGGCAGACATTAAAGATACTTTGTGAAATACTAAATTAATTAATTATTAAATGGTAAACACAAAATCATGAAATGGTAAATGCTGTCATAACAATTTTAGAACCTTTGTTACTTGTTTCAGGTTTTGCTACTACACATCTAAATTACTAACAACATTACAACCTAGTGTCGACCAAATTCCTTGCTGTTGTTTATTGCCTGTGACATTATGTCTTGAAACTCCTGGTACGTTCCCAGGTGTTTTGTTGGGAACGTGATGGACACCGCACAAGCATTGATGACTGGATAACAAATTATGTGATCGCCATAACGTGCATATTTGCAAAGGCTGAAAAAAACATAGATTTAGGAGGCACATTATGGAGCTTACATTTATGGAGCTGTCCAATTCATTTGATTCGTCCAAACTGGACTCATCATCAGAGATTACCTGTGAAATGTAATGTCCAAGAAATACTGTAGAGAAGTTTTGAAGAATGAACCAGGAAGTAAGTCTGTTTATAATATACCTTACCTTACATTCTGTGGAGCTATTTTGCTCACATTTGTCAATGTGAAGTGCTAGCAGTTGGACAGGCACATAAACCTGACAGTTAATGCATTTGGCTTTAGGCATTTTCTCAAATTCTTTCGCCATCAAAGGTAATGGGGAGGTGTCTAATATGTGTTGAATTGGCATTATGTAAAGGCATGCCTTTCCTCCTGCTGCCTTTAATATATATAGACCATTATAGCCCTCTGCATCAGGTGCCACCACCGTCAATGATCGTTGCCCAGATCCCCCTGTTTGAACAAAATAAACATTTTGCCAGTTGTATTCTTGATATTGAAGACCACATTAGATATAGAGCACAAAATACATTATTGCCCCCCAACACTGCACACTTTGCGTGTGTCCTTAATTAAACACACCAGGTCATCAGCTTATTAGTAAAGACTGCATATTAACAAACTTGGGTGTGATTTTTCTTTTCTTACCAGCTGCTTTGTACAGCATCCATGCCCCATCTAATGCTGACATTTTGGGGAACACTTCACAGAGGAGGGCTGAGATCTGTAAAAAAAAAAAAAAAAGTAATACGAAAAGAAAAAAGTAATACGAAAATACAGTGAAAAAAAAAAAAAAAAAAAGTCATACGAAAAGAAAAAAAATACAGTGCAGAGTTAGAACATAGCTTTAACATTCCTATATGATTATCAACATGCCTCTTTAAATGAATAGATCTCCCAAAAAATGGTACTGTAGTTTATTCACCCTCATGTTATTCCATAGCCTGATGACTTATGACTCTTAATCCTCTTTGACACACAAAATAATATTTTTAATGTCTTCTGAAGAGAAACAATTAGAGTGTATGAGACAAATACAAATATTTTAAACTTTTTTTTTTACCAAAAAACACTGCTTCCAGCCAACTATCATATGAATTAGCGTTTGACCTAAATGTCAGCACTGTTTTGTCCACAGATGTTACGGGAAACAGCTCTAATTCACTTTTCCATAAGCGCCACCTGCTGTCAGCGAGTGGATTTACAGAGACTTATATTTACATTCAGTCTGTGTGCAGTTTCTGTCTGGCCAAAAACGGTCCGAATCTGCATGCCCTGCTGTAAATTTTGACCAGTTGATGAAAAACAAGCTTATGTGGGTTCTACACATTTAAACAATTCAGATAAGTTATCTAGAATTATTTATG
>NW_015638039.1:3833-13185 GCF_001515625.1 Sinocyclocheilus rhinocerous | reverse complement strand
AAAAGTTCTGGAGCTCTAGAAGGAAGTCCTGATTTCCAAGAATTTTTCTTATCTATATACCAAATAATAGCACATTTCCCTTTAAACTTGCCCACTTCTTGTGTTCCTTTTGGTTTATGGAAACACTCATATTCCTGTTTATAATCTATGCTATACCATTTTGGAATCTCTATTTTCTGTTTTTCAATTTTTATATTTTGGCTGACATCTGAATACTGACACCAAGATCCCCAGAGTGGTCTATAAAAATAATCTGTTAATTTAGGATTTCCCAAAAATCCCAGACCTTCAGCAATACAATATGGTCTGGTAAAATCTGTTAAATGACAACAGTTTCTCCCAAATTCGGCACATTTTTGGTAGTCATATGGATTTGGTATGGCTATCACTTTGTTTAACGGAGATTTGGAGCACAGCAAGCATTTTTCTTTTCCTGTTCCTGTAGCAGTAAAGGCTGCCCATCCATACCACTCATTATTTTGGGCTGTTTCCCATAATGCATCATTTTGACTAATGTCTTCATCACCTTGAATATCATAATCTGTATGCCCAGCACACACCTGGAGGACCAGTAAAAGGTTTGCCTCTTCCTCTCTGGCCTCTCTGTATTGGTTTTTTTCTCCATCCCATTGGTCCTGGCTGTTGAGAATAATCATTAATTATAGGTACTGGGATCTGGTGTGCGTTTGGAGGGACTACTGTAGGGGGGCTTGACAGAATAGTAGGTTGTGGAGTATTTACTGGAGACATCATTGTCATTTGTTCCGCTTCTTCTGTCTTTATTGAAGCTTGAATCTTTTTCTTATTTTTGTTTGTCAGTTCTTCAAGCTGTAAATGAGTTAGTTTTCGCTGTAGCTCTTTCTCTTGACTCTTGAGCTTTTGCTCATTTTTTCTGTATTGTTCCACGGCATGAGACACATGGTCACAAAACTCTTTGTGCGTTTTAGAGTTTAAACCGACCACATCCTCCAGCCTGCTCTTTACGGCTGGCGGCATAGCATCAATCACAGCATGTCTAAACAATGTTGCCATTAATGGGTCTCCTTCTGGATTCCCTTCAGTCTCTTGTTTCCACATTTTCAGCTGTCTCTGGACATATGTGGTTGGATTTTCTCTGTCACCCAGATCTGGTCCTTTTAATGATTTTGGGTCCAGTCTGATTGGGTATTCCGCACGCAGTACCTGCCACACTGCTGGACGGAATGCATAAAAAATAATTCCATCCATATTATGAGAGTTCACTGCTCTGTCCAGAGTAGTTGTTTGAAGAATTTCATCCATCTTTGCCCCTCCTACTATTTTAGCCAGCAAAGCTTTAATGTCCCCTACTGCCAAAAGTTTGCCCATAGTTTCTTCCTCAAATACCCTGTTCACATCCTCTGTACTGTCAAACAACTTACTTCTCCCTCTTTCCAATCTATTTACCTCTTGTATCTTTTTTCCTGATCCCTTAATTTTCTCTTCTATTTCTTCTAACAGTTCCTCAAAGTTTGTTCTATCTTGGTTTGTTTTCATCTTTTCTAACGCTATGCGTGCCTGTCTATAACAATCTATCTGTAAATATTCTTCACTTTCTTTTCTCTGTTGCCTCTTTGTTTTTGCAGCTGGTTCCTTTTTTTCTTCCAACTCTACTGGCCCTTCCATTTGCATTTCTCCAGTTACTTCTACTGTTCCCTTGAGGATTGGGAACTCTCCCTCTTTAGGCAAATAGGGGGGCGGCTCAGAAAAGAATCTTTCCTTTTTCTTCGTATTTTTGTCTGCCTCTTTCAGTATTTTTCTGTCCTGTTTTATACTTTTTAATATGTCTTCCCCTTCCTTTTTAAACATGGCTATCACTTCTTTCTCTTTTTCCCTTTTTGCTTCTCTTTTTTCTCGTTTCTTAATGATACTCTTAGTTTTATTGTTTTTTATCAGAGTTTCCATTTCCCCACACAATGTTACCTCAAATGTCCCCTCCTGTGGCCACTTTGTCTCCAGATTGTTTGTTCTCTTCTGCCATTTGTTTGATATCTTGTTTATTAACTCTTTACACAGTGGATATTTTAATCCTAGTATTGCCACTGGAGTGGCTGCCATACCTTTTCCTATAATATTACCATTCAATTTTAATTTAACTATTTTAACCAATTTCTCCTAATTTTAGTCTTTATTCTCTGACATGCATATCTGAATTTTGTTTTTTTTCCTGTCTGCTGCATTTACTCTTTTTGTATGAATTGATAGTCTCAACTTTATTTTACAATCACTCAGTATGTCAAAATTTCTAATAATAATTTTTTATTTATCTTTACTTCTCTTTATTATTTTGTCCGCACTTATAATTATTTTTTAATATACTTATTTAACTTAGTGCCTTGATCTCACTTCTACTGCACTGATCATAGAAAATTTTCTCCTTCTCTTTCACACAGACACCACAAATGGAAAAGCCTATAACAGATCTTGATTCAATTTTTATTGATACTATTTTCCTAAACACATTCACACTTCTCGTCCCTTTATCCAGACAGGGCTCATCATTCATTCATTTTCCCTTTATTTATAGGGATAATGCATTCATACTGTTTCCCTTTATTTATTCAGGGCTAATCATTCATTCATCTCTCTGGGGTGTGGCAAGAGCTGCGTCCACACTCTGCCAAGAACGGTGCGCAGCTAGTACCCACCCAATACTGAATTTATTTATTTTCTCATACATTCACCATCACTCATACTGACATTCATTCGGACACAGACACAGTTTCAGTCTCATACAACAAAACACTACACTCTTCCTCGTGTGACCTGCAGTGCTCTCGCTCTTTTACTGAATTTTACTGTATTTCTACCTACACCATCCAGTTTCAATTTAGGTCACCTATCAAGGTCGTCCTAACAGTAAACCAAATCTGTGCATGCAGTTATTTCTTCTGGATTAAAAACCCCTTCTTTTGTTTTTCTAAATCTGGAAGAGCAGATTTTAAGTGTCCTTACCAGCAAGGGCAGACCGGCAAACAACACAAACGAATTATATAAGCAAAACTGCTTACCTATTCGGTGGCCACCGTGTTTGTGTTGCTCGTCTCAGTCAGCCCAAAGTGGTCGTCCACTCTTTTGCTCTTTTCCAGTCCCATCTGGGTCGCCAATTTGTAGTGTCTTCAGCCGCTGCTCTGAGAAATCACACTCAGTCTTGGGTTTTGATGCCAGACGATACACTTTATTACAATGAGAATAAAGCGGAGAAGTTCTCTGCAGAAAAAATCTCCAGAATGTTTCTCTGCCTCTCTTTTTATACAGTTTTGACTTTAAGGCGTTTTCCATACATAGAATGGTTCCTTTGTGCATACAATTCTCCCTAGAGAGAAGGGGTTCTTGTTATGGTAAAGAAAGAAGGCCACTTGTATTTTTCCAGATGTTTCTAATCTGAGGGCCTGTCTACTTTAGCCACGTAGGCATTTTCCACACAGTCATATGTGATTATAATGGAAGAATAACTGGATATATAAATGGTTATTTTCATAATGATTACACTCGAACAATTCATATTTTGACCAATACAAATCTTCGACATTGACAGGCTCTTAATTGGCTCTTGGCAGACAAGGGAGGAGTTTGTGTTATGTTTGGAGATCAATGTTGTACTTTTATACCAAATTTTACTGCCCCTGGGGGAGCTTTTAGTGAAGTTATGACTAAAATTAAAAAATTAAGAGCTGAAGTTACAGCAAATGCCGGAAGGGACGAACTAATTTGGGATTGGATTGATCTGAAATTTGGAGCATGGGGAGCATAGTTTGCTAAACTAGGAATGATTTTAGGAGTCGCCATATTAGTAGGAGGAATATTATTTTGCTGTATATTACCTATATTAAGAACATTAATCGTCAACGCTACTGTTAAACAAATGGAAATGATAAAAGTCCCAAAGAAGCAACAAATGATTACAGAAAGGAACCTGCATTAATATTATGAAGGATGGCTAAACAAACTAAACTTAAATGAGCAAACTTGGGATGATAGTTCTAGTTACTCTAATGAGGACGAAGAAGAAATGTAAAGATGAACAATACCCTGGGTATAAGTGCTAGCCTACCTTCTGCCCAAGGGAGGCCCTCGAGGATGCGCAAAGTATCTGGGCTGAAGATCAACTATGCTAATCCTGTGATATTCTACATAACTGTGACAACCACAGGCAAGCGCTGAACCAATTACACGCTAATGCTTATACCATTGTTTTCTATTAAAGTAGGAGCTAAGGAGACAGGATCTTTTACTCCCTTCCTAGTCAAGTGAGGGGGGAGACGTTTGGACCAAACGATGCTCCAAAACCAGAGTGATGCTGCATCATTTAGTCATTGGTAATAAAACAGAGTGACTCACTAGGTAGTGTTAACTAATACTACTGAATTATGAAGTAGCACTCTGGGTAAAAATAATAAGCAAATGTGAGACTTACTAAGTCTCAAAGGGGGGAATGTCGAATATTTTTATTAATCAAAGTATGAATTAATCAAGCATAATCAAGACGAAATCAAAGTATGAATTAATCAAGCTCAATCAAGACGAATCTAGCCATTTATATATCCAGTTATTCTTCCATTATAAACATATATGCCTGTGAGTAAAAGCAGCCTAGGTGGCAAAATGTCCAGACCCTCAGATGAGAAACATCTGGAAAAATAAAAGTGGGCTTTCTTTCTTTACCATAACAAGGCTTGGGAGGGGGGGCCATTCTCTAGGGAAATATCGAATTATATGCATAAGGAAAACTGTATGGAAATATTCCCCACGCCTAAAAGTCAAAACTGTATATACAGAGAAGCAGAAAAACATTCTGGAGATTTTTTCTGCAGAGAACTTCTCCGCTTTATTCTCGTTGTAATAAAGTGTATCTACTGGCATCAAAACTCAAGACTGAGTGTGGTTCCTCAGATGAGCGGCAGACGACACTACATCATGCTCTAACATATTAGAACTGTTTAACATATTCTTGTCACGTTCTAACATATTCTTGTCATGCATGAAACTTCTAATTGTTAAGAACTGACTTTGTGCATTGCACATATGAACTCGTTTCAAATGCGTGAAAAGTTTCCGGTAAGTGTAAGCATTAGTCGTTATTTGCAGAGAACTTCTCCGCTTTATTCTCGTTGTAATAAAGTGTATCTACTGGCATCAAAACTCAAGACTGAGTGTGGTTCCTCAGATGAGCGGCAGACGACACTACATCATGCTCTAACATATTAGAACTGTTTAACATATTCTTGTCACGTTCTAACATATTCTTGTCATGCATGAAACTTCTAATTGTTAAGAACTGACTTTGTGCATTGCACATATGAACTCGTTTCAAATGCGTGAAAAGTTTCCGGTAAGTGTAAGCATTAGTCGTTATTCTGTATGCATGAATTAACTCTCGCTGGGAAAGAAGCTGTACAGCATATGCATGCATGGAATTGCTTAGATTCAATAACTTATAATTGCTGTGCAAAGATGCTCTAACATAATCTTGTTATGCATAAAATATCTAACACATTAGAACTGTATATGTGCATTTCATATAATCCGTCGTTTCACAAGCATGAAATACTTTCAGTAGGTGCAAGATTTACCACCTATTCTGAATGCTTGATTTAAGTCTCACTGAAAACAAAGTTTTACGACCTATGCATGAATGGTGTTGCTTAGGATAACTAACGTAAACATGCTGGGCATAGAAGCTCTGACATAATCTTGTTATGCAAAAAATTTCTAACACATTAGAACTTTCTAACATATTCTTGTCATTCTCTAACATATTCTTGTCATGCTTGAAACTTCTAATTGTTTAGAATTGACTTTGTGCATTGCACATATGAACTCGTTTCAAATGCATGAAACGTTTCCGGTAAGTGTAAGCATTAGTCGTTACACTGTATGCATGAATTAACTCTCGCTGGGAAAGAAGCTGTACTGCATATGCAAGCATGGAATTGCTTTGATTCAATAACTTATAATTGCTGTGCATAGATGCTCTAACATACTCATGTTATGCATAAAATATCTAACACATTAAAACTGTATATGTGCATTTCGTATAATTCCTCGTTTCAAAAGCATGAAACACTTTCAGTAGGTGCAAGATTTACTACCTATTCTAAATGCATGATTTAAGTCTCTCTGAAAACAAAGTTTTACGGCCTATGCTTGCTTGGTGTGGCTTAGGATAACTAACGTACACATGCTGGGCATAGAAGCTCTGACATATTCTTGTTTTGCATGAAACCTCTTAACTTTTAAAACGGTCTTTGTGCATTGCATATAAGAACTCGTTTCAAATGCGTGAAAGGTTTTCAATAAGTGAAAGCATTAGTCGTTATACTGCATGCGTGAACTAACTCTCGCTGCGAAAGAAGCTTTACATGTCATGCATGGTATTGCTTGGAAACTGTCAATATGCATTGCAAATAAGAAATGCTTGAAACTTCTAATTGTTTAGAATTTACTTTGTGCATTGCACATATGAACTCGTTTCAAATGCATGAAACTTTTCCGTTAAGTGTAAGCATTAGTCGTTATACTGTATGCATGAATTAACTCTCGCTGGGAAAGAAGCTGTACAGCATATGCATGCATGGAATTGCTTAGATTCAATAACTTGTAATTAATGTGCATAGATGCTCTAACATAATCTTATTTTTAAAATATCTAACACATTTGAACTGTATATGTGCATTTCATATAATTCCTCATTTCAAAAGCATGAAACACTTTCAGTAGGTGCAAGATTTACTACCTATTCTGAATGCTTGATTTAAGTCTCACTGAAAGCAAAGTTTTACGGCCTATGCGTGCACATGGTGTTGCTTAGGATAACTAACGTACACATGCTGGGCATAGAAGCTCTGACATATTCTTGTTTTGCATGAAATATCTTAACTCTTAAAACTGTCTTTGTGCATTGCATATAAGAACTCGTTTCAAATGCGTGAACCGTTTTCAGTAAGTGAAAGCTTTAGTCGTTATACTGCATGCGTCAACTAACTCTCGCTGCAAAATAAGCTTTTCAACATGTCATGCTGCGAAAGAAGCTTTACAACATGTCATGCATGGTATTGCTTGGAAACTGTCAATATGCATTGCGAATAAGAAGTCGTTTAAATGCATGAAACATTTTCTGTTAATGCAAGCTTGACTTCTACTACTGTTGCATGCATGTGTGAACTAACTCTCGCTGGGAAAGAAGCTATACAGCATATGCATACATGTAGTTGCTTAGATTCACTAACTTATAATTGCTGTGCATAGATGCTCTAACATAATGTGGTTATGCATAAAATATCTAACACATTAGAAGTGTCTAACATATTCTTGTGTTGCCCTAACATATTCTTGTCATGCATGAAACTTCTAATTGTTCAGAACTGACTTTGTGCATTGCACATATGAACTCGTTTCAAATGCGTTAAACGTTTCCGGTAAGTGCAAGCATTAGTCGTTATGCTGCATGCGTGAACTAACTCTCGCTGCGAAAGAAGCTTTACAACATGTCATGCATAGTATTGCTTGGACACTGTCAATATGCATTGCAAATAAGAAGTCGTATCCTTTCAAATGCATGAAATATTTTCTTTTAGTGCAAGCTTTACTTCCTATACAGGTTTGTAAGCGTGAAATAACTCTCTCTGGGAAAGAAGCTGTACAGCATATGCATGCATGGAATTGCTTAGATTCAATAACTTATAATTGCTGTGCATAGATGCTCTAACATAATCTGGTTATGCATAAAACATCTAACACATTAGAACTGTATATGTGCATTTCATATAATTCCTCGTTTCAAAGGCATGAAACACTTTCAGTAGGTGCAATATTTGCTACCTATTCTGAATGCATGATTTAAGTCTCACTGAAAACAAAGTTTTACGGCCTGTGCTTGCTTGGTGTTGCTTAGGATAACTAACGTACACATGCTGGGCATAGAAGGTCTGACATATTCTTGTTTTGCATGAAATATGTTAACTCTTAAAACTGTCTTTGTGCATTGCATATAAGAACTGGTTTCAAATGCGTGAACCATTTTCAGTAAGTGAAAGCTTTAGTCGTTATACTGCATGCGTCAACTAACTCTCGCTGCGAAAGAAGCTTTACAACATGTCATGCATGGTATTGCTTGGAAACTGTCAATATGCATTGCGAATAAGAAGTCGTATCGTTTCAAATGCATGAAATATTTTCTTTTAATGCAAGCTTTACTTCCTATACAGCAAGCACGAAATAACTCTCGCTGAGAAAGAAGCTGAACAGCATATGCATGCATGTAGTTGCTTAGATTCACTAACTTATAATTGCTGTGCATAGATGCTCTAACATAATCGTGTTATGCATAAAATATCTAACATATTCTTGTCATGCGCTAACATATTCTTGTCATGCATGAAACTTCTAATTGTTTAGAACTGACTTTGTGCATTGCAGATATGAACTCGTTTCAAATGCGTGAAACGTTTCAGGTAAGTGTAAGCATCAGTCGTTATACTGTATGCATGAATTAACTCTTGCTGGGAAAGAAGCTGTACAGCATATGCAAGCATGGAATTGCTTAGATGCAATAACTTATAATTAATGTGCATAGATGCTCTAACATAATCTGGTTATGCATAAAACATCTAACACATTAGAACTGTATATGTGCATTTCATATAATTCCTCGTTTCAAAGGCATGAAACACTTTCAGTAGGTGCAAGATTTGCTACCTATTCTGAATGCTTGATTTAAGTCTCACTGAAAGCAAAGTTTTACGCCTATGCGTGCTTGGTGTTGCTTAGGATAACTAACGTACACATGCTGGGCATAGAAGCTCTGACATATTCTTGTTTTGTAAGAAATCTCTTAACTCTTAAAACTGTCTTTGTGCATTGCATATAAGAACTCGTTTCAAATGCGTGAACCGTTTTCAGTAAGTGAAAGCTTTAGTCGATATACTGCATGCGTCAACTAACTCTCGCTGCGAAAGAAGCTTTACAACATATCATGCATGGTATTACTTGGAAACTGTCATATGCATTGCAATTAAGAAGTCGTTTAAATGCTTGAAACATATTCTGTTAGTGCAAGCTTGACTTCTACTACTATTGCATGCATGCGTGAACTAACTCTCGCTGGGAAAGAAGCTATACAGTATATGCATACATGTAGTAGCTTAGATTCACTAACTTATAATTGCTGTGCATAGATGCTCTAACATAATCATGTTATGCATAAAATATCTAACACATTAGAACTGTCTAACATATTCTTGTCATGCGCTAACATATTCTTGTCATGCATGAAACTTCTAATTGTTTAGAACTGACTTTGTGCATTGCACATATGAACTCGTTTCAAATGCGT
>NW_015638039.1:0-392 GCF_001515625.1 Sinocyclocheilus rhinocerous | reverse complement strand
ATAACAAATTTGAAATCAGTTTAATCAGGTGGACCTCGAATTTTTCAGATCCAAGTCCTTTCAAAACCTGAATGAATTAATAATAATTAATTATTCCCTTAAAATTAAGTAAAGTTATTACATCTGGTGGAGAAAAATAAGCTGGCAAACGATTTGACTGAAAAATTAATGACCCAAGATAAATATTATGAATTTTGTCTATTTTTATCTGGAAAAATAGATTAAAAGATAGAGAAACTGAATTTGTTGTGTTATTGAATATGTTATTATAGCACGGCAGAGCGTGTTGTTTGAATGTGAAACTCGAATGTTGTTTAGAATTTAACTGCAGTAAGAAAAAAAAACGATTTAATTTTGTCCACCGAGACAAAAATAAGTCGCGTCAAAGCGCA
>NW_015638038.1:181903-204519 GCF_001515625.1 Sinocyclocheilus rhinocerous | reverse complement strand
TCGGCAAGTGAAAAATCGGGCTAAAATCGTGCAGTGTGAACTCGCATTAGACTTGAGAAAATCTTCACTCAGATATTCCAATTTTTTTTCTTGAAAAACAGTCTTGTAACTTGTTGGCGTACTGTTGTCAGATTTAGTCCATAAATAAGTGGATTTAAAATAGGTGGTATTAGTAAGAATTCAAGGGCCATGAAATTACGCAGACTTTGAGTCACATCCCTTGAACCATAACTAATGTACATTACATCAAACAAAAATGCAGTTGTCACATTGATCAATGCAAGCAGATGTGGTACACATGTTTGTATGCATTTGTTTCTGCCCTCTATTGACTTCCTGCACTTTCTAATTAAGTAAATGTACGAGCAAAATACCAATACTGCATGTCCAAAATATATAATAATGATTACAAACCCAATCACATTATTTACTGTGAAGTTCACCTTCAATGCTCCTTCAGCGAGTCATGCAGGCAGTGTGTGGGAGCGCCAAATTCGGACCATTCGCAATGTGCTGAATGTTACATTCGCTCAGTGTTCAGGTAGACTAGACGATGCCTCCCTTAGAACACTGTTCTATGAAGCTATGGCCATCGGCAACAGTCGCCCATTAAACGTTGATGGAATCAATGATCCCATGGCACCAGAGCCGCTGACTCCAAACCACCTTACCACCTTGTGGAAAAACAGGAAAGTTTAACAACTGACCAATTTTCACAATATAGCTTTTCAATACTAGAGCCACATAAGGTTAGTCTTGATGTTAATGTAATAATAAGAGACATGCAAAAAATGGAGAAAGCCAGCAGAAAAGAATACATTCAAGATCCCTCTGACTGGTCATTACTGTATGATACTCCAGTGGTCTACATATTGCCACAAACCTGTCATATGCCATCACTGTTAAAGAGCAGGTCATAAGGGTTTTCGAAAAATATATTTTTTGCAGTTTGTAACGTAGCTATCCCTCAATGTTAAACAGTCTGCAAAGTTGTTAGTCAAAAAAGTGCATGATAAATAAAGATATTGTCTGTAGATTAAAAAAAACAACAACAACAACAACAAATGTAACATCAAATCCACTTATGGTAGCGTACATTGTTTTATTATTTTTATTTTTTCAAAACAGCTTAAATCTTACCATGTTCTCTGTCTGAATGCTTCCCGTAGTGTTTCACAAAAGTTTGATTTGGTTTTCAATATATGGACACTGGTCTCGGTAATTGCATTCATAACAAACACTGAAAACCGTTTTAACAAGCTCTGATAAGGTCACTCTCCTCTTCACTTAAAAAAAAAAAATCAATGTATGCCAATCGTTGCCCACATATACTGTAGAATGGCATGTGTTATCTCTCCATCATATTGTCCTTCAAATCTATTGTCAATCATATTTATGCCAAAATGTTAGATCCCAAACTACATTAATGTGTCATGTATAGCATAATTATAAACAAAGCTGTTACAATACAGCGCACAAGTTACTGGTAAAAATGAGGGCAGACAGAAGAGAACAAGTAAGACTTGCTATGATAGGCCTTATAGCCATGGTGCTTACCACTATAGATAAAACACAAATCAAAATTAATGCATATAACAACATGACATACAGCTGCAGCAAAATAACTGTGAACACTATGGATTTATTCCATTTTCTAAGTAAGTTATTTGTAAAATTATATCTGACGTTTAACTAAGTCAAAGCAATGGACAAATACAATCAGTCAAAAGCACCTTACATAACATTGATCCCAGAAAATTGCCATAAAAATGCTAGAATGCCTTCTGTGTGAACGCAAACACATCCCGGGATGGGGACCTAGTAACATTGCCGGGATCAGTCCCGGAATGTGCCCTGTGTGGATAAAAGGCAGGACCAATGCCGTAAAGGGTGTGTCGTAGTGAGAACGTTATTGTGAGACTTTTTTACCAGGTGTTTTTAATGCAGATCAACATTCAACGAAAAATGTCTGCAAACTGGAATGAACACACACACAGAGAGATTCCACAAAATCATTGGCAGTGCAAATGAACCAAAATCAAACATCATCATGTATCATCATGTATTTTCTGGAATCTCTGTGTAAAGGGGCTAAACAGAAATGTCACATCTGCATTTCTGATGTGTGTTTGTCTGCAAGCTGAAACAGTATTTGGGAAACATTCCTCTTGCTGGACAACAACATATAAAATTATGTTGCACTATAGAGATTGGCCTTATTTAACTGAATACTTCTATGCAATAATATTTTGGTGTTATTTCTTGCAGCTGTATATTTAATATTGACTGGGAACACAAGAGTCTGCATTAGTATTGCTGTCATGCTGAGATTTGATATCATGAGTGTAGTTTTAGTTATTTTTTAAACATCAAATTGGACTTTTTAATTTCAAACTTCACAAAAAAGTAACTTTGAAAAGAACCCTGAAACCCAGTCAAATCCAGTATGTGCAGCCCTACTGCAAATGTCAGGTTTCTATGTGGATCAGAGCTTCTAAGCAGCAGCAGCAGTGATTCATCAACTTTGCCATTTGGTGATTGGCTCTTTTGTTTGGATCTCCCATTCATAGTAATACGAAAGAACCGTACATCTGTCTTTGGCCAAATAATGTTCTTTTTAGCAGCATCATATGACCCCTTTAAGGATGACAGAAACCACCAGTGGAACAGAAAGGGCAAAAGGAGGTTCATACAGGGGAGACTGGTGATGGTTGTACAGTTGTAACATCAGTTGTAACAATTTTGGTTTAAACACGGTGGATACAGGAATTAAATCACCAGCATTTATGACCACCACCTTCATAATGTGATAGAAGACATTAAACGATTCTATGTAAAAAAAAAATTATACAAATAAAAATAAAAAAATGGATGAAATACAGTATGATAAAAAATATTATCTTAGTTGCTCCTCTTTTTTGTCTGGTGTTAGTTGTGTTTAGTTGCGTGTTTAGTCACGCTATTGCAGTCTCCTGTGACTATTTGCTTCTCGGTTTGTGGATTAAAGATTACTTTCCTTGGACTCTTGCCTCTTGTGCCTTTGTGAGTGAGCTCTATATAGAAGTACCCTGACACAAAGATTGCACAAAATGGCAAAGTGTATAAGCCAAAACACATTTATCAGAGTGTCTGCACACACACTGTCTGTAATGTTTTTTTAATATATTTGTTCAGATACAGTTTAAATAATGCATCTGTTTTAGTGTACTCAATCCCTAAAGGATTTTGTATCAGACTTTTTTGGGCTATATTGTTCTCAAGGACTTTTTTGTGTTGAAATGAATAAGCCTATTCTTTACATCAAGAAGATATATTTCCATATATTTATGATCAATATATAAAGGCAGTAGTCATAGTTAATAGTTCATAGTAAGAATTGGTCCCCAAACTAAAGTGTGACCATAAAAATATTACTGGCAGAAGAATTGCCTGTGATGTTAATATAGCTATTTTCTCTGTGTCTATTAACATATTAATGTTAGCACCATTTTATAAAAAGCAATAGGTAAGTCAAAGCTATACAGATTTTATTGTGGTTTAGTCATTCCATTGCACCTCATACCTAAGACTGAACACACCTCAATCAAAGTAAAACTCGTACACACAACCTCTTGAGGTTTATTACCTTATATGTAACAACAACAGTTTGACAATTAACAACAACAGTCAAATAAATATTTTTAAAAGCTCAAAAAATCTTGCCTTAGAATGTTAAAGGCCACAGACAAGGACAGAATAGTCTTTTGCCTGAGTATTCACTCAGATATTCCCACTTGTTTCTTGAAAAACAATCTAATAAGTTGTTGCCGTACTGTTGACAGATTTAGTCCATAAATAAGGGGGTTTAAAATGGGTGTTATGAGTAGGAATTCCAAAGCCATGAAATTGCGCACACCTTGTGGCACATTTTTTGAGCCATAACGACTGTACAGTACATCAAAAAACAATGCAATAGCCACAATGAACAATGAGAGCAGATGTGGCACACATGTTTGCATGAATTTGTGCCTGACCTCTATTGACTTTATGCACATTCTAATCAATTGAATATATGAGCAATATATCAATACTGCATGTCCAAAGTATCCCATAATAACAATGTACCCAAACACGTTATTTACTGTTGTAGAAAAACACGAAAGTTTTGCAACTGCCCAAATCTCACAATATAACTTTTCAATAGTAGAGCCACATAAAGTGAGTCTAGCTGTTAATACAATTAGAACAGACATGCAAAAAATTGGAGTCAGCCAGCAGAAAAGGATCCATTCAAGAACTCTCTGATTGGTCATTATTGAATGATACTCCAGTGGTCTACATATTGCCACATACCTATCATATGCCATCACTGTTAATGTTGAAAGGTCACATAAAACAGATGAATAAATAACAAATATCTGGATCATACATCCAACATAAGAAATCACATGATCTTCAGCTAATAAATCATACATAAATTTAGGGTAGAATCCAGCAGTGCCATAAAGTGCGTTTATACACAAATTACATATAAAAACATACATTGGCTCATGAAGTGTGTTTTGTGATATTATAGTGAAAATTACAATTAGATTACACAACACCATTAGGGGATAAAACAGTGCTGTTAAAGAAAAAAACACATATCTGTTTTCCATTGTTTCATTCAGACCAGAGAGTGTAAATACTAAGACACTGGACTCATTCTCCAGCGGTGGCTGCATCTGGAATGATATGCAGTTATTATGCTATTATGTTATTATTATTATTATTATTGCGTTATTGGAAGACTTATGCATGAAAATTGCATTAGTGTTAACTGTCATGAATTATGTAGGTGAGAAAAACAAACAAACAAATAAACTATAATGTAATTCTTAGCTGCACAATGGAAATATCCTCTAACATCAGTATTTTTTTATTTTATTTTTTTTTTTGCAAGACGGTTGAAATCTTACCATGTTCTCCGATTGTATGTTTCCCATTGTGCTTTGTAAAGGTTTGATTTGGATTGCTATATATGGATACTGGTCTCATGGTAATTGCCTTGATCACAATTTTTGAAAACACTTTTAACAAGCTCTCCAAAGGCTACTTTTCTCTGAAGTTAAAATGATTGAATGTCTATGACAATCTATGCCCACAGGTAGAATTGTATGCAGTATTTGTCCATTTAAAGTTTCCAGCCATATTCCTGCTAATATGTCAGGCCCCACATTTACCCATTGATATACAATATGAATCCTATATCATTACAAAATTATGTACAATGTTATTATTATTACTTTTGAAGTCTTAGCAAGCTAAGCACTTCCCTACCAAAGTGTCTACAGTGCACAAATCAACTTACTAGCAAATGCACGGCCACGGGGAGTCAGCAACTAACCTGTTGTGCTAAGACAGGCCTTAATAGTCATTTGCCTTTCAACTATTGATAAAACTAATCTGCAGCAAAAGAAAATGACACACAAATAACAACATGGCATACAGTTGCAGCAAAACTTAAGTAAGCATTTTGGATTTTCCTAGGTTTGTGCATAAAATGGTCATAGAACTGACACTTAACTAGGTCACAACAATGGACAAACAGTCTGCATAAAGGGATAGTCCACCCTAGGGCTGCCTAGAAGAGGCTTAGTTGGCTACAATTTTATTAGTCGGGACAGATCGTTAATGGCTGGTCCTTGAGATAATTATAGTATATCGGGCAGAATATCCAAACATTCGCATATCATTCATCAACCTCAAATATGGCTTTGAAATTGAAACATGTAAGTAGTAGCAACTTTATACAGCCATTCGCTCTAAAGTTACCCTAGATAAATGTGCGTTATTAGGTGCATAACCAAGTGTTTGTGTGGAAACTATTAGCACTCTTATTGCATGACATGGAGGCGCATTGGTATTTTTTTCCCGATTACAGTGGAAACAAATTACACCTTCATTTTTGTTCATTCAGATAGGAGTAATAAATCATTCGAAACAGTCATGGGTCTACTTTTGTTTGTATACACTCACAAAATCAACAAGACGTTGCGCTTTTGTAAAATAAAGAAAACAAAGAGGACGCACTTTCTGCCGTCTCTGTCTTTGTGTACTTGAGCATGGCACAAAACTCAACCATGGCGAAACTCAGCATATAGACTAACTGCCTCACAAAAATAAGAAATATATCTACAGAAAACTTGAAATGTCTACTTTAAAATAAACCAATTCATACTCTCTGATTATGTAATCCGTTTGAAAGGCTCATTTCTCTCAAGGTGTGTCCACTGTACTGCGGAGATGGCGAGTCATCATTCACTTCATCTTTGCAGCAAACACACTGGCTGAGAAAGCACTAGTTTATTAATGAATAATTATAATATCTCCTTGCTATTTTTTCCAACACATAGTCATTACTTTTGCTGGTGCTTTGTGTCAAGCTTTATGCACCATATAGTTATTTCATTAAATTAATATAAACGTGCGACTATTAGTTGACTTGAAAAATCTTTAGTCAGGGGCCGCCCTAATCCACCCAAAAATTTAAATTATGTCATAATTTACTCATTCTAATGTCATTACACACCTGTGTGACTTTGTATTTTCACAAAACAAAAAGCTATTTTAGAGAATGTTAGATTATTTTCTCTATCTCTCTGTATACACTTCTTTGCCGTAGTAACACGAGAAGTCAGTATTATTTCCTAGAGTAGATTATTCAAATTGCTCACTAGGAAAATGAGGTGCAGCTGCCGAACTTGAGTCATCATCGATGTCATGGCCTTTAGTCATGCAGAGCCAGATTCTGGTTCAGTGTCAGAAGTGAAAATTTGTTTATTAAAATTTATTTTACTAATAAAAAAAGAGGCTTTATGTATCGTTTTGTACTTTCATATAAAAAAATTATATTTTAGTGTTACCACTAGCACTGTCTAGAGAGTGAGAGCTAGCACTGAGACAGAGTGAGACAGCTGTGAGACAGCTAGCACTGTCTATCTGTGAGCATCGTTCTAAGCTCAGAGCTGCAGAAAGAGTATGGCGCAAATCAAAAAATCCTACTGACCTTATATGTATATCGATCACTCCTCTCTTCATTCTCTGCTCATGTCTCCACTGCTAAAAGGACATACTATCACAACAAAATTAAGAATTCGCCTAACTCTCGCATGCTCTTTAAAACATTTTCCTTCCTCCTTTGTCCTCCTCCTCCCCCTCCTTCATCAAATATAAATATATATATATATATTTATAAACACCTTGCTACATGTACTGCGTTAGGCTAACCGAGACTTGTCATTTGCACTTATATATTGTTGCTCTTTTGTTAGTTTTGACTGCTTTTATTGTCCTCATTTGTAAGTCGCTTTGGATAAAAGCATCTGCTAAATGACTAAATGTAAATGTAAATGTCTATCTTAACAGAGATATACAATATAGTATTTTGTGGTGTTGTACGTTTATGTTTAATTCTCTAGTTCATTTCCAAGGCAGTGTCATTCATTCAGTGTTGGGCAGTAACGCATTACTCGGTAGCGTGTTACTGTAATTTGATTACTTTTTTATTTAACGCGTTATAATTTTCAAATAATTTTTATTTTTTTTTTACAAGTTGAGGTCTCTATACGTTACTGCCGCATTACATTGCTGACAGAATGCAGTGTTTTATAATCTAGAGATTGTAAAAAGGATGTAGCACAAGTACTGTCGAGTCAAGTGCCAGTGGATTAGAGACCTGCTCCCGAGAGACCCGACGCAACAGAGTGCGGCACGGGACAAGATGGGCGAGTGCTGGTGCGGGCGGGTATACTCGTGTGTGTGCGGGATGCCGGAGAATAAAATGATTCACGGGACTCCCGAAAAATAGAAATATTTAAACATAAAATATCTAAAACAAATAAATTGTTATTCATTGTGGCGAGGGGGGCGTGGTTCAGCGAGGTCTGCATCGGGAGAGAGAGGCAGGAGACGAGCGGTGCGTAAGTAGGTCAAGCGCAAATGATAAACACCTGTGTCTCGTTTCAGTAATTGGTGTGGAGAGACCGGATAAAAGGGGCCACCTGGAGCATATATGGAGAGAGACCGACTGCTGACTGGGGAGAGACTGTGCCTGCTCTGGAAAGCCCTGTGATTTTGTATGTGCAATTGTGCGATATTGAGCGCTGGTAGCGCGACGTTCTGTTTACTTTGTTGGAAGCTGAATAAAAACCCCAGCAGCAGTCAAGCCGACCCTGTCTTCTTCCTTCCACCCTCTTGAACCGTATCACACTGGTGCCGAAACCCGGGAAGGAAGAAGAACGCCGACGCCGTCATGCAGTCCCCGTCAGGATCGCCATTTGCGGAGGTCATTCAATCGCTCGCGGGTCTTCACCAGGAGCACCATCAGGCGCTGCTGGGCTTGAGGGACGACCAGGAGCGGCGGTTCCATGCCCTCATCCAAGCCCAGCAGGAAGACCGCGAGCTGTTCCGGAGCTGGATTGACCGGGAGGTTCGGGCTGGGGGACCGACATCTGCCCCAGCACCACCCCCCCATGTGCCTCTCCACAAGATGGGGCCCCAGGACGACCCGGAGGTGTTCCTGGACCTGTTTGAGAGGTCGGCAGAGGCCGGGGGGTGGCCCGAGGAGGACTGGCCAGTGAGGCTCATTCCCCTGCTGTCTGGAGAAACGCAGGTGGCCGCACAACAGCTGCCAGTCCAGAACCTCCTGGTCTACAAAGACCTCAAGCGCGCCATCCTCCAGCGGGTCGGCCGGAGCCCCGAGCAGCATCGCCAGCGCTTCAGGTCGCTGGACCTCGGAGAGCGGGGCCGACCCTTCGTGATGGCGCAACAGCTCCGGGACGCCTGCCGCAGATGGCTGATGGCCGACACGAGCGACGTCGAGGAAATCATCGATCGAGTGGTACTGGAGCAGTTCGTGGCCCGGCTGCCAAGGAAGACTGCCCAGTGGGTCCAGTGCCACCGCCCGACGTCGCTGAACCAGGCCATCCAACTGGCGGAGGACCAGATGGTGGCGTGCCCCGGGGTCGGCGAACCCCTGCCATCTGTCTCTCTCTCTCTCCCTGCCCCTGTGTCCCCTCCCTCTAAACCTGTCCCTTTCCCCAGGTCCCGAGGAAGTCTCCCCCCACGGGCCCCACCCCGCTGGAGGGGTGGTCCAGGGACGGAACCCCCAGCCACCCCGAGGGCACTGCCCAGGGGGTCAGGTCCGGCCGGCGGCAGCCCGGCCGCAGCTCCCGTTCCGCCGCTCTCTCCACACCAATTCCTTGACCCACTTCCTGCCACTAGGGCGGCGGGGAGGCCTGGGCCGGCCTGCTGGCGTTGCGGGGACCCAGGTCATTTTATTGATCGGTGTCCAGGGATGGAGGTGGGGACACTGATCCGGGTCCCGGATGCCCCGCAGGCTGCCCCCGATCAAGCTGGCCTGTACCAGATACCCGTGAGTATTAAGGGGGGTACATATCAGGCTTTGGTGGATTCGGGATGCAACCAAACCTCAATGCATCAAAGCCTGATTCAACCAGAGGCATTGGATAAGAGCCGCATGGTTAAGGTTCGGTGCGTGCATGAGGACGTGGTGAACTACCCCTTAATGTCGGTGGCTATTCAATTTTGGGGACAAAAGCATAGGGTAGAGGTGGCAGTTAGCCCGCACCTAATATATGGAGAGAGACCGACTGCTGACTGGGGAGAGACTGTGCCTGCTCTGGAGAGCCCTGTGATTGTGTATGTGCAATTGTGCGATATTGAGCGCTGGTAGCGCGACGTTCTGTTTACTTTGTTGGAAGCTGAATAAAAACCTCAGCAGCTGTCAAGCCGACCCTGTCTTCTTCCTTCCACCCTCTTGAACCGTATCACATTCATCTATTGCACAAAAGCAAAATGAACTAATATAAAATATAAACGATTAACAGGTGCAAGCGTGTGCAGAGTTTCTATTTAGGCTATAACACGTGTTTGCAGCGTTGAACAATGCAGTGCTGAAATTTGCGTGCTCACAAATCCTCTCATTATGATGTTTTATTAACAAAGTTTGGGAGGAGCACGTTCAGATAATTAACCCGGCCAATTCATCATCAGCAATTACACCATCTATCCTATCAGCTCGAGAGAGAACTTCTATAAATAGCCCAAGCCATCTTACCTTCATTCTCTCTACAGTATTCCAGCATCCCTCCACCCACCCTGACTCCTCACCATCGGCCCGTTCCTACCCCAGCACGGGGGGGCGCTCTGGGTCCGGGCTAAATGCCGAGCTCGGACCCCTCTCCCCGGACAGGGGGAGTACTCCGTGTTCAGGAGGAATTACCGAGCTCAGAGCCCTCTCCCCGGACAGCACGCCAAATACGCATAACCTGTTTATTTAAGTGTGAACTCAATCAGAACAGTAACGTGATTACTTTTAAAAGGAGGAATCAGTAATCAGTAATTAGATTACATTTTCAGAGTAACTTGCCCAACACTGCATTCATTAAGTAAATCCAGAGAACAGAGAGGAAGTCACAACCTTCAATCAGCAAAAAATATCTATATACCAGATTTATGTGTTTTTGTCTGACAACTTTTAGTGAGTGGGGTGTTAACTGTGATGTTTAATAATTGTTACAAAGCCTTGTTGGGCAGGTATTCTTCTCCAGAGTGCACTTTAAAAGGGTTATGGAAGAAACAATAATATGTTACTGTCTTTGGGATTGTAAGGGTGGATTCCCTACAGTGGTTCAGGCTGTAGGATTGCCGAATGACTAAAGAAACGTATTAGCATAATGGTATGGTATGCGTAATGGATACTTATACCAACGACGGAAATAAGCGCAGTTAGAATAGCCAAATATGCGGGAGAGCGTTGCCATTATGTGACTAAATTGTATTGCAATAGGTAGCACTTTATAAAGCTCTAAAAACTTTAATGACTGATGTTTTAGTGAATGTATTGAGACAAGTTAGTACATAACTTATAACTGAAATGGTTTAATTACAGTATTTCATTATGGTTACACTTGAATTGGTTACAAAATAGATGAAGGATGGTAAAAAATGAACAGTTAATTGTATCCAGCATGTATGTAAAATGTTACCAGAGAGAGAGAGAGAGGGAGAGAGAGCAGAGCCCCAAGAAAAGGGCCCCAGCAAAGAAAGAGAGATAGCCAAGAAAAGAGACAGCAAAAAGAGACAGAGCAACAGTTACAATCTTCTTTTATCCCTTCCTTGACCATGTGACTAAAAACCAAATATGAGACATTCAAACTGACCAATCAGCAAATTGCAGCTTTTCCCACTGTGCAAAATGTGTGACAATTAGCAGACCCCCGATGTATACACATCTTGGCCTACAGGCCTTCATCACAATCAGCACTTCTGTGCCTTCAGGAATTCCAAATGGCCCTTTTGTTACTTAAGATAGGTTTGGGACAGGACAACATAAGTCTTTGATAATTTTCAACACTGCAGGATAACAACAACGATAATAATAATAATAATAATAATAATAATAATAATTGTTTTTGTTAAATTGTTTTTGATGTGGAATGAAACATCATCAAAACTAAAAACAGGGTTGAGTCTACTTAAAATTGCAGGTACAAAACAATGCAAAGACTTTTTACTCTGTTTAATGTGGTCACTGAAAAGGTGTTGGAAATGAAAGCTTCAGCGTAAGTTCTGTCAGGAAGACGCCGATGCCATGTCGTTCACTCATACTTACAGGTCTGGCCAATCACTGCATGACACTTGGAGTATATAAGCACTGAACTCAGTTCATTTTCAGAGTTGATGACATTGACGTTCCCTACTCTGACAGGGAAACTGTCACTTGAAAACTTTAGCCTGACTTTTCATTAAATTACTTACATATTATTTAAATTTAAAGCTGCAGTCCGTAACTTTTTTTTTGCTTAAAAATGATCCAAAATAATTTTTTGAGCAAGCACATAACCAGCCAGTGTTTAAAACTATTGACGGCCTGCGGCTATAATCTGGTTTATGCTGTGGCCATCTAGTGGTCATAAAAATAAATATCACCTTCCAAAGTGTTATGTTCCATTACAGCCAGTGGTTTCACATCTAGTTCTACAACTGATTTTTTTGTTTTATTATATTTTATATAAATAATGTTTATTGTCAAAGTCATTCATTTGTGTCGGTGTACTGGCACTAAAATAAGTTAAATAAATAAAACATAAATTCATAAATTAAATATATGATCTGTTTATTTTAACTCTGCCTCGGCCCTTAGACTGATATTGTATGGCCAAAATTCATTTTTGATCTTAATATATAAATTACGATAAAAATAAAACAATAATGCTAACACATTATAATGTAATATAATGTAAAGGAAACGGCGCTGAGGTTCGCTAAGTTTGAACCAGATACTGAAGCAGTCATGTGGTTTTCAGGCAAATGAAGCTTCGGACATCATAGATCACATGCTTTTCTCAAAACGAATCCAGCTCCGATACAGTGCTTCAATGTGAAATGTGTTGGTTTTTTGTTACAAGCTTCGAAGCTTCGGTGTTGAACGTAACATCACTACTGGCAAGTACTTTTTTAAAAATGTTCTAAAAAAATAATTCAAGTATTCCGTATCAGAATGTGATGGTATAATCATCAAACTGAAACGATTTAGTTGTTGCTTATGTAGCTAACGTGATCAAGTACGTTGCAATGTTATCAGAATCAGAATCAGAATGAGCTTTATTGCCAGGTATGTTTACACATACGAGGAATTTGTTTTCGTGACAGAAGCTTCCACAGTGTAACAGAATGACAGTGACAGAACAAAAAACACAGATAATAAAAATAAAAAATAAAATAAAAAATAGAACAAGTAAATAAGGAATAAAAATATATAAATTGACAATTGTACGTGCAGGTATATTACAATAGACAGTTTTGCATGTACAGGTACTGTATATTATGTGCAAATTTGAGGTGTAGACTGAGTATGAGTGTTAGATAAATAAGTGTATGAGTGAATAAATAGTGTGTGTTCCACAGTTATTGTTAAGTGATCATGAGATTAATTGCCTGAGGGAAGAAACTGTTCCTGTGTCTGGCCGTTCTGGTGCTCAGAGCTCTGTAGCGTCGACCAGATGGCAACAGTTCAAAGAGGGAGTGTGCTGGATGTGAGGGGTCCAGAGTGATTCTGCCAGCCCTTTTGCTCACTCTGGATAAGTACAGTTCTTGGAGAGAAGGGAGGGTTGTACCAATGATTCGCTCAGCAGTCCGGACTACCCTCTGTAGTCTTCTGAGGTCAGATTTGGTAGCTGAGCTGAACCAGACAGTTATTGAAGTGCAGAGGATGGATTCAATGATGGCGGAGTAGAACTGTTTCAGCAGCTCCTGTGGCAGGTTGAACTTCCTCAGCTGGCGAAGGAAATACAACCTCTGCTGGGCCTTTTTCACAATGGAGTCAATGTGAGTGTCCCACTTCAGGTCCTGAGAGATTGTGGTGCCCAGGAACCTGAATGACTCCACTGCAGTCACAGTGCTGTCCATGATGGTGAGTGGGGGGAGAGCAGGGAGGTTTCTCCTGAAGTCCACAGTCATCTCCACAGTTTTGAGCGTGTTGAGCTCCAAGTTGTTGAGACTGCACCAGACAGCTTTAATTAATGATAATCATAGTTTTATTTTTAGAAAATTAAAAAGGAAGTATTGTATATATATATATTATTTTTTTATTTGTTTTTATTTCTGATAAAGAAAATGTATTGAGTTTAAAATACACAGAAAAAAACTTTGTTTAAACATAATTTTGAGTTAATTGGTTCTATGTATTTAAGTGTAAAATGAACTTAAAACAATTACGTTTATCAACTTAAAAGTTTTGAGGCAACAAGTTTCCTCAAATTTTTTGAGTTATCTTAACTTATCGGGGGGTTTACAGTGTGCCACAGTGTCGAGGCTGCCAAGTTGTTAGATGTGCAGTCGTTGGTGTAGAGGGAGAAGAGCAGTGGGGAGAGGATGCAGCCCTGAGGAGCTCCAGTGCTGATTATACGGGTGATGGGTGTGTATTTTCCCAGCCTCACTAGCTGCTGCCTGTCTGTCAGGAAGCTGTTGATCCACTGACAGACGGAGGTGGGCACGGAGAGCTGAGTTAGTTTGGGCAGGAGGAGGTTTGGGATGATAGTGTTAAAGGCCGAGCTGAAGTCCATGAACAGGATCCTCACATAAAAACTACATTATTTGTAGTGTGCTTTAACTAAATTTAAACAATTTAGGGGCAGAGTTTATTCACAAATATTAATTTGTGGCACTGTTACATAACCTAAATTGAAACAGAAGAAAAAAAGATTAATACCACTTTCACGCAATCCTAACCGATGTTTAGAATTAAATTACGTTAGCTGTAATCGAAGCCAAATGTTCCCTGTTTTCAAATTGTTGTAACGTTATGTCTTTGACATGTCTCTGCCTCACTATTAATATGTTTTGTTTTGTTTTTCTATATAGGTCAAAGCTTGTGACGCCAGAGCATATGTGAGTAAAATTACATTTTGGAATTTGAGGGTGGAGATACATTTCTATCGACTAAAATTCCTACATTTTTAAACTCCAACTGATTTCAGAGGTTGGCATAGCTCAATGTGTTCTCGTTTTCAATGTGTGGTCATTTTCATGAATTTGATTTGAGTGATGTATTGGAAATGCAGGTTATGCGATTCATCATCACTTACCAGAGCACAGTTACATAGACATTATGGTTTGCAACATAGCCATTTTTCAAAGGTTAGCCCTTTACCTTGTCCCTATGACTCATGCATCTGCATTTGTTTCATTTAATGCACTAAAAATGAATGTATCACAATTTCATAATGAGAAGGATCCAATTGGTGTACATATGTCCCTTATGTGGGTTCAAGCAACCTTTTTCAGAGAAAAATCAGAGTCAGTGTGACCCACAAGTCAGTGTGTTGGGTATGGCTGGAAAACAAGTTTAAAGTTAAAGATGGGCAACTATTGCACAAAACTTAGCAGATCTGGCTGTGAAGAGGTGGCTGTAAACTCAGGGAAGAGAAGCCAAAGTAACCCAGAGGCTGCCGCACTGTCAAGGCAGCAGAAGCACTGAGAAACAACTTTAGTGCCTATGATCTGGTAAATTTTATGTTAATCACATTTATAGCATAAGTTAATTGTTTAATGTGCACAAGTTTTACTTCATGAACAGACACCGCTATCTGTTAATTGTTTAAACCTTTCTTTGAATTCTCTCGGTTAACATTTCTTTCCCTCTGTCATCTGTCCTTTATCTCTATTATTTTCCTTAACTCTTGCACCACTAACACAATTCTGTCTTTTTTCAGGAGACCTACAATATTAGCAACAGACGGACAGCTGCACTTCGAGCCCTCCCTGTCTATTTGCGTGAAGATGACTCTGTGCTTTTCAAGATGTTGAATGTAGGTTCTATACATATCATTTGAATTTTAATATTATTTATCTGCTTATGCTCATGGAGTTCTCTCATGCTTTTCAGACTGAAGAGGTGGATGAGCCAGGCATTGCAGATTCAGCCGTGGCTCATGTCAGCATGGTGAATGGAGACTCGAGTTCCGCTGTTCAGTTTGACCCTGCTGAGATTGCTATTGTACTGGAAGGTGGCATTGTTCTGAGGGACATTTCCAGAATGGCTGATGCTTTTCTTTTGATGTTTAGTTTGATATATGCATTACATCTTGACTATCCAAAAGAGCTGACCCACACCTTCAAGTTCATCCAAAAAGTCTTACTGGGCTTGGAAGACTCAAAGCCACTTGGACCCAGATTGCTGAGTCTAAAAAATGATCTACTGATTAAGGAGTAAGAGGAATGGATGTACGGGCTCAGTACAATTTATTTTCTGTTCTTTTCAGTTGTTGTGACTAATGTTGTTACACTATTTAAAGACTGAGCGTAAGATTTGAAATTTCCCAGTGAAGTACAGATTTTTATGTTAATTTTATTATTCATTAGTATTGCATTACTGAAAACCACTAGCACCCAGATTGCTGTCTAAAAAACTGTTTGCTTGCTAAGAGATCTTATTTTATTTTATTTGTTTATTGAATTTGATTTCACTTGTTGTGACTAATATTGTCACAGTCTATTGTAATATTACTTAAATTTTCAAATTTTCCAGAACACAGATTTAATGTTCACTTGATATTTACTGGGATTACTGCGTTGCTGAAAGCCACTAGCACATACTAGTTAAATTCTACTGTAATGCAGAGCTCAGGTTATAATGCAGAGCTCAGAAAACTGTTCTCATTGTGCAGTGACTTTGATTTCTTTTAAAAGACATCAACAGTGTAAAACACTTCTGAAATGCATTTTGAAATGCTTTGTTATATTGTATATTTCTACAATCCCTATATATTGTAAGTTAATGGCAGTTTTGCATAGATGTTACTGCATCAGGTTTGAATGGTTATTCCTTTTGCAAAATAAAACATATTTTTGCATATGGAATTTGAAATAGTTTTCTTTCCAAATGTTTAAAGAATCACATTTTGTTAATGTTAAATTTGACAGTGTCGAGGCTGCCAAGTTGTTAGTGACCAAGACTCGCCCTCTCTACGACAATTGTGGTAATAGCCAGTTCCGTTTAGACAATCGGGCTGACACCACCTCCAGCAATCCCTCCCAGTTTCTTATCTGAAAATGTTCATTTCCTAAAAAAACACCTAATGGTTTCATCCCTTCTCTGCCCCATTGTAAACCACATGGAAGTTTTGGAGGTCCTACATCTTCCCACTTACCAATAATATATCCCTCACTTTTTCCCCAATTCACTCTGGCCGAGGATGCCTTTTCATATTTCATATTCCAATAATTTCCATTAAAGGGGTCATCAGATGCCCATTTCCCACAAGTTGATATGATTCTTTAGGGTCTTAATGAAAAGTCTGTAACATACCTGTTAACCCGCACCTGGACGCTGGCGCACTGAACGCTCTTTGTTTGCACGTGTCTATGTTTACGAATAGATTAAATGAAAAGGGACATACTTAATCTGGACAAACTATATATCATTCTAAAGGACTAAGCCTCAAGCATCGATGATAGATCGCTGTTTTTCAATGGAAAGCTTATAAATAATGTATTTGCTAAATTTGTGTAAGCAGTACACATCAAAACATGCATAATCAAAACGCAGTAGCCTACGTACCAGACTCATCGTAATAACGAGTCATAAACGCATCCACAGCTGTAAATCTCGGTTTAATTAGAAAGGTAAGGGTCCACTGAACAACATCCCATAGAGCACCTTTAGTTCAACGAAACAATAACGTTGTAATATGGATGGTAATTCCTTTGTTTACGTCTCATTTCTTCGGGGACATTTACTGTTTGTATCCGTTATGGAATAACTTACGCTCAAAAAAACTTCATCTTGGTAGTAAAAAGCAACATGGTTTTGTAGCATACAGTGTCACAAACAGAATGAGACCATCCACTAAAAAAAAAGTCAAAGATAGGTGGAATATTGTTTATTTGAATTCTGGTGCTCTCTCGTGACGGCTCATGACGCACGCTGTGACGCACCTGCCATCTGATGGGGGCGTAACTTAGCGATCGGCTTTTTGCACAAATCTTTTTTTTTTGTTTCTTCTTCTTCAACATTTTTCATATATGTGTGTGTGTGTGTGTGTTGTGTGGGGAATGTGGCTGTAGCTTATTGTATTTTTCTAGTGCTCAAATAAATCACTTATACGATGTCTAAGATTCAGTCTATTGTTTTATAATTGAAAAACTATGCAGTGGTATGTATAATGACTAAAATAGTTTGTAGAACCCTTCAGTACATTTGGTAAATATTTTTTCTTTATATTTTTTTTTTCTGTACTTCACTGGGGTGGGGGTGGGGGGACTAGACATAGTCTCAGAAAAATGGTTGCAGGAATCTCACTTTTCATGGTATCTTCTTCAGATCTGAAATATAAACTCATGAGACATGTGACTTTCAACCCATTACTTTTCTGGATTGCTCCAGGACTGATTTAATGTATTTTTATATATATTTTTATAAATTAGCACGCTGTTCTAGTCCATGTTGCTTTAAATGCTAATGAGCTCTGCTCACCCCACCCCTCTCTTCCTAGAGGTGACGAGCAGACTATAAACTTCAGCTCAGAAACCGTATATTACGGTGGCCTAATATTGTGCATGGTAGTAATGTAAATAAGGGTTTAGATCTTACCTAGTGTAGAACTGTATGTTGTCATTACCGTAAGTGGCGCCTGCAGACTGTTTTTGCTTTTTTAATTGCGTTGTGTTGTGCACTACTGGTCCACCGTAGTATATATATATATATATATGCCAGAAACTGGCTACCTAGCACATGTTAATCCTCTGCGTCTTCAGCGGCTCAGATGTCGGGAGTAAATGACGACTGCTTTATTCATTATTACATCCAACAACAAAACACCTCAATCGCGTAATCGGAGATATTCTTGTCTTCCCCTGCACTGGAGTCGACACAATGGCGGACAGGTCTCAGCTCACTCAGGGCGGGTCTAAGGTAAGACGGCCTTGTCAATCAACTATCGTGGGAGCGGCCTGTGCAGAACTACGTCATTCTGACAGGAATCTCAGAATAGCCTGATTTGAGAAAGGGGATTTTAAAATAGGGATTTAAAAAAAACAAAACACTGGGTGGATTTTTATCATTATATGGTGGATGTGTACACATACTTCCAACACACATTTATGTTCAAACATCAACAAAAGTCAATTTTGCATCCGATGACCCTTTTAAAGCTTTTTACATCATCTTGGCCCTTTATAAACACGGTAACATCATCAGCATACACTGACAAGGATTTAAATGTACTCTTTAAATCTGGAATTGAAATTCCAGTTAGTTCCTTTCTTAATCTGCACAAAAATGGTTCAATTACCAGACTACATAACGGGAAATAGGGCTGCACAATTAATCAAAATTAAATCGCAAGGCGATAAATCGCAATTAGGCAGAAGCTGCGATTGTCATGCGTGATTTTCAGTGAAGCACGGTTCTGTGATCTGAAATTCCAAATACGCCCCGCAGAAGAAACCCAGGAAATCCCTATAGCGGTTGCTGAATAAACAGAAGATTTAACTACTTTGATTAATTCAACGTGACTAATAAACACAGCCAGAGGGTGCTCTCGCGCTGAAACTTCAAATACGTCCCGCAGAAGAAACCCAGGAAATCCCTATAGCGGTTGCTGAATAAACAGAAGATTTAACTACTTTGATTAATTCAACGTGACTAATAAACACTAATAAAAACAATATATGGTTTATCTGAGTTCGTCTTATTATAATTTTTATTATAATAAAGTATATAATAATGCAATGCTAATCGACATAGCCTTTATCACTGCTTAGAATACTATGAAATATGTTGCGTGCCTTATTCTGTGTAAGAAGCCACATCATCTCACAGAAGGATTTATTTCAAACACTCGACTGACGTTATGACGTGAGTTTGGAGTAAAAACATGTTATTAAATGTGGTATTTTCACGTGCTTTCAGATGGAGCAGCATTTACTACACAGAGCCGTAGTTCACTGACAAGCTACGCAAACAGCTTTCATAATCGCAGAACGATTTCTTCGATTTCGTAATCGCGCGATTATGAACTCGATTTTGCGTAGCTTGTCAGTGAGCTACGGCTCTGTGTAGTAAATGGTGCTCCATCTGAAAGCACCTGATGGAGATTTACTACTAATCACAGAACCGGCTTTACTGACAAGATGCGCATGACAATCGCATTCGATTAATCATGCAGCCCTAACAGGAAAGTGGACATCCTTGTCTGATACCCCTGGACATCCTTATAGGTGCACTCAAACCACCTCCAGCTTTGACCATAACAAATGCATTAGAATACAACAATTTTATATACAAAATAAAATTCTCACCAAACCCAAATTGTTTTAATACAGTGAAAAGATACTTATGATTTACTTGATCAAAAGCTTTTTCTTGATCAAGCGAACAAACCCCTAAATTCAAATTCTTACTTTGATTAAAATCAATCACATCACACAATAAAAATAAATTATCCATATTTGAACTATATGGTACAATAGGACTGGTCTCTAGGAACTAATGCATGTAGATATTTTTTAAGTCTATTTGCTAACACCTTTGAAACTATTTTGTAGTCTGAAAATAGCAACGACACTGGTCTCCAGTTTTTTAATAATCCCAAGTCTCCTTTTTTTTAGGAATTAAGGATATAACTGCTCTGCACCAACTTGTGGGTAATGTCTTTCTTTTGATGCAATCCATCAACAATTCATTACAATCATGTTCAAATAATTCCCAAAAAGCCTGATAGAACTCCACAGGTATACCATCCAGTCCTGGGGATCTTCCAGGAGATAATTGTCTCATTGCATCTGCGAGCTCTTGCAAAGTTATTTGTTCATCCAGTGATTTTCTTTGTTCATCTCCCAACTGAGGCAGATCACAAAGCAATTCAGCAATACTTCCAGAGACACAACTCTGAGCACTATATAAATTAGAATACAAATCTACTGTAATTTTCCTCATTTCCATAGGGTCAGAAGTTACAGTTCCATTCGGACGTCTTATACAGTGGGTACGGAAAGTATTCAGACCCCCTTAATTTTTTCACAAAAATGTCAACAATTCTGTGTTTTTCTGTCAATATGGGGTGCTGTGTGTACATTAATGAGGAAAAAAAATTAACTTGAATGATTTTAGCAAATGGCTGCAATATAACAAAGAGTGAAAAATTTAAGGGGGTCTGAATACTTTCCGTACCCACTGTATGTTAACGTCTTAACTGTTTTTGTTGAAAACTTTTATTTTCCAGATTAAAAAAGAAAGCACTAGGAGCATCCATGTTACTGAGTGAGCAAAATATTGATCGTGCGGATCCATGTGCAAAGCTTTTATTAAAAGACGTGGTCACAAACACATGCAGGGTCGAAACACCAGCGAACAGGTATGCAGGGAGAGTTCATTAAAATTTTCCTTAACAGGACAGGTACAGAGTTCAGCAACGGTCCCTTTGACCGTGACAGGACAGACTGAAAGTGTATTGCTGGGCGCCACCACCATACCAGGAGCCAAAGCGAGCGCCGCCGCCTCGGAGGGTTCTGCAGCCTCAGCCGCCACCTCTGGAGGACCTGGAGCGAGCACCGCCATCTCTGGAAGTTCTGTTGTAGTGTATGCAGCCCAAACACACCAAAAAGCGATTCCCATCATGAGAAGCACTTCAGACAGGGGAATCAGTTCAGGAACAGTAGGGCTAGAGTGAGTGGGTTTGGGGATACCAGCTGCGCTTGCAGACACCAGCAGTGCATCCCTCACACTGGATACCAGACTGGGATACCGAAGGGCTGACCTTGATAATCTGGGTGTAACAGACAGGACGTGACATGACTCTGGATGATCAGCTGTGATGTGACGTGACTCTGGATGAATAGCTGAGACGTGACGTGACTCTGGACGAACAGCTGAGACGTGACGAGGATCTGGATGAACGGCTGAGATGTGACGAGACTCTGGCAGATCAGATGAGACTTGACTGGACTCATGAAGATCAGTTATGACTAGACTTGACTCATGAAGATCAACTGTGACCTGACTTGTCTCATGAAGATCAGCTGTGACTAGACTTGCCCAGCTGAGACGTGGCGAGACTCTAGAAGATCAGCTGTGACGTGACGTGACTCTGGACGAACAGCTGAGACGTTAAGAGGCTCTGGATGAACAGCTGAGACATGACGAGGGTCTGGCAGATCAGCTGAGACTTGACTTGACTCATGAAGATTAGCTGTGACTTGACTTTACTCAGGAATGGAAGCTGTGACTTGACTTGACTCATGAAGATCAGCTGTGACTTGACTTGACTCAGGAAGATCAGCTGTGACCTGACTTGACTCAGGAAGATCAGCTGTGACTAGACTTGACTCAGGAAGATCAGCTGTGACTTGACTTGACTCAGGAAGATCAGCTGTGACTTGGAGAGTCTCTGGGTTGGCAGCCATCTTGTAAAGAGACTCTGGAACGGTGGACATTACGGGACGAGACTCAGGAGAAGCAAACATGACAGTAGAAGGCTGTGGTGTGGTGGCCATCTTGAGAACAGGTTCTGGGTTGGCAGCCATTTTGTGAATGGTCTCTGAACTGGTGGCCATTTTGGGAAGAGACTTTGCCTCTCCCACGGCGAGGGGAGAACCACATAGCAAAAGAGCATAATCCATAAAGTCTCTCAAAGTACATTTGAATTCTCCTCCAGGAAACCATGACTTCACAGACTCGTTGAGTCCAAAACGAAAAATGTCTTTTAAAGCAATTTCATCAAACGGTACTAGATAGGATAACTCACAGAACTGGTGAACATACTCTTCAATAGATAAGCCTCCTTGCTGAAGACGTAGTAGCTGGTCAACTGGGTCCATGGTTGGCCTGGAATGCTCAGAAAGCCGCTGGATCCGGGTGTGGCTGGTGATTCTGTAACGAGGGAGGCGTGACGACAAAGTGGGGATCCAAATGTAAGGCTTTAATAAGAGTGTAGTCAATCAGGCGTGGTCAACATCAGCAAACAACGATGGCAGTGGCAAGGCAAAAGAGTAATCCAGATAATCAGGCAATGGTCAGGGCAGGCAGCAAAACAATCATAAACAAGAAAACAGTCCAGGGATCAAAACACGAA
>NW_015638038.1:181163-181293 GCF_001515625.1 Sinocyclocheilus rhinocerous | reverse complement strand
TGACTTGACTGACTTGACTCAGGAAGATCAGCTGTGACCTGACTTGACTCATGACGATCAACTGTGACTTCATGAAGATCAGGATTGGCAGCTGTGACATAACGGGGCGCTGTTGTGTCCGCCTTTTTGC
>NW_015638038.1:175349-181065 GCF_001515625.1 Sinocyclocheilus rhinocerous | reverse complement strand
TCATGACGAGCAACTGTGACTTGACTTGATTCATGAAGATCAACCGAGACTTGACTAGACTCATGAAGATCAACTGTGACTTGACTTGATTCAGGAAGATCAGCTGTTACTTGACTTGATTCAGGATTGGCAGCTGTGATATAACAGGGCGCTGTTGTGTCCGCCATTTTGCGAGCAGACGCGGTGTCGCGTTTCTCCGCGACACCCACACTGAATGATGAACCAACAGTCAACAAAGCATAATCCATAAACTGAACGAGTGACGAACGCGGACCCTCTCGAATGAGCTTTGACTTTAACGGCTGATTAATGCCCTCGCAGAAAAAGTCTATCAGGACACAGTCTGGCAGATCAGAAAAGTAAGATAGATCTAAATACTTTTGTACATAGTCCTTGAGCGGTCGCGTGCCCTGCTCAAGGGCTAATAATAGTCTTGCCATATCCATACCTGGCCAATGTCCGCGTGAAAAGCTGCTGGATCCTTGTAGGGCCGAGTATTCTGTTACGGAGTAACCAGAACATGAGACATGCGGATCCATGTGCAAAGCTTTTATTAAAAGACGTGGTCACAAACACAGGCAGGGTCGAAACACCAGCGAACAGGTATGGTACGGGCAAAACACAAGAGCAGTCCAGTAAACAGGCGTGGGTCGATCGATGGTGAACAATATCCAACAGGGCAAGGCAAAGAGAGATAATCCAGGTACATAGCAATAATCCAGGCAGGGGCGAACAGAGTCCGAAACAGCAAGACAAAAAGGGTAATCCGAAAACACAGGCAAGAATCTGAACGCAGGAAAACAGGCAAGGCGAGACTATGACTAAACTAGCAAAACTGGAACTGGCTCCGTAAAGTGCTATCACTAGGAGAGTGAGTAGCTGTGTGCAATCAGTGCAATGGATGATGGGAAATGTAGTCCAGGGTATAGTGTAACAGTCTGTGTAGTGTGAGAGTCCATGTAGTGAGCGGGTGACCTCTGGTGGTGAGTGAACGGAAGTTCATAGATCGGATTCGTGACAATCCATATCTTTGATTGAGCACATTCTGGATCTTATAAGTGCTCCTTTTACCTTTTCTTGTAAAAAAGATCCAAGTTCTTCTTTTTTCTTGTTTAACCTTTCATTATGCACAGCTCCATTATTATTCAAAATGTCTTTTTCCAAAAATCTCTATGTAAAGTCTCTATGTAAACTTTTAACTGTTGTTTTCATCAATGCAGTAGAATATGAAGTATAGCTTTGCCAAAAAAAAAAAAAAAAATCCTAATATTTGCTTTACTGCCATCCAGGCCAAGATTGGCTAATCGGGAGCACCGGGAGGATTCCCGGTGGGCCGGTCTGTTTTTTTTTGGCCGCAAGGGCCACGGTTTTGTTATGCCACTGGGTTGAGACTGCCATCACTCATACAGCAGCCCCACTCTTTTTATTTATTATTTGCTCACAGCCCATATTATTATTTTCACCAGACCATTTCAATAACAAACTTAATCATTCTTTTTGCGCAAATCATTGTTTTATTTGTGAAGTAGTCATTTGAGGAAGGCTTTAAGACCAAGCGGAATCCTCTGCTGGTTGCTCCTGCTTCACAGCGAGCAGGACTCGAGCTAACGGCAATTCCCTTCACCATCCGCGTTTTGATTTCGCCAAATCAGTTTGGGAGAATGCAAACAACTTATTGATCATTAGCCCAACATCCAGCAAGGCAGGAAAACATTCAATCTACCTGAGGGAAAACATCTTTCATTGTAATGCTGTTAAAGAGAGAGAGAGAGAGAGAGAGAAAACTTCTAGCGTATTCTTAAACTTGGACCACATTATTGAAGTGCAAATTCAAGCACCAGAAGCAGCCCACACTCTCTAAGTTTTCTTTAATTGAAAAATATGCATTTTCATTCATTCAAAGGCTATATGGTAATTTCACAGTATTTTCACCTCCTAAATTATTACACTTGTGAAGTCACAGTTCTATAATGGTACAATTTACACAGGTCGATGACATTTTTTGTATGACATTAAAATTATTTTTAGAATAATTGTACATAAATAGGTTAAACAAATCAATTGCGATTATTTCTGAGAACTTTTTAACTGCAGGCAGACAGCCTACATTATATGGTACAGTACAAATATTTGGACCATCCCTTATTCGTGCATTTGAACATTTTATTTTTGCAAAGCTCTTTTTTCTCTCCGTAATTTGGCTGGAATCTTCTTCAATCTGAACCTCTTCTTCTTAAATAGGGCTTCGTAGCTAACAACTTTCTGCATTGACACCACTGACCATATGAATTTGTCTATATCCGGAAAAAAAATCCTTCACCTCAACAGTTTTTCCAAACGTCAAGTCCAAAAAATCATTAATCTCTTGCACTGAGTATGTTTCATCTATGTTCTGTGACTCAAACTCAGAAATGTCAGATAACTCAGACAATGTATCATCATCAATTTCATTATCCTCACTTTTTTCAACATCATCTGATCTTTCAGTATTTTCCATACTAATCACTTCACAAGGAGCACTTTCACTTACTTTCTCTGCAACTGTGACTGTACTATGTTCCAAGACCTCATGTTCCTCTGCCACGTTCACTGTTTTATCCTCTTTGTTTTGATGTCCGTCTACACTTTCACATGATTCATCATTGAGCAATACTCTCCTCTTCAGGCTGAGGCTGCATTGTTGTATTATTTACCTTAGCTACAGATACACCGCTAGGCCCTGCGGCCTCCTCATTAGCCTGGGCTCTATGTGGGCATGCCAACTTTTTGTGCCCAATATCTCCACACTCAAAACACTTTAAGCTACCTGTATTGACATAGAGCATATATGATTTTCCTTCATGTACTACTCTGAAAGACACATCTAATTCCGGCACATTCAGAAACATAAACACCTGTCTTCTGAAAGACATCACATGTTTCAATGCTTCATTTTTTACATCCTAATGGGATTGTTTTAATCGCACTAGCACATTTACTATACTGAGCTAATGCACGTTCAATATCCTCAATTCCAATAAATGGTGGAACATTCGATATATAGACTTTTGTCGTGGGTGTAACAAACGGTGAAACAGTATCAAAATCGCCACTTACCACAATCCCGTTGCTTATCAGGCGGTTTACTAACTTCTCCTCTTTAACAAAAATCACTACCGCTTTATTCATCCTGGAGGCCGAAGAAATGTTGTCACATCCAACCTCTTCTCTGACTGCCAGTATTGCATCCTCCACCGATACACCCTGAGCAGGTACGCATCGGATTCCATGACGCCGTGAAACAGATGGCTCTCCCCCCGACAGAAGTGACGCCATTCCGACGCTTCGGCGAACACCACCAAAGCGTGGTTTTGGAGGCCAAGATGGCGGCATGATAGGTGGACGCGTTTTTGGAGGTGTCATCAGGAAATTTGAAATAGGACGATTATATAACCGTGATAACAGGTTATTTTTGTGTGTAAATGTGTAAGTGGTTTTCTACTCATATTTCTCACCTTGCACTGATTTATCTATGGGCAGAAAGAAAATTAGACAGATTTCCAGTGAGACAACACGAGAGTCAACTATGGAGCCTGTTAAAAGTGCTGACATGAATGTTAGCATCGTCTCCTCTGTGGATTTGAGTTCATCAGGAAACTCTGAGGATCTTAACAACTGGTTTGACTCACGCCCAGATATGAGTGATCTCCTTGCGATTCCCCTACCTGAAACTCCCTTAAAACCTGCGCCAAAGAGTGCACTAGAGTAACATCCAAAATGAAAAGAGATCCTATGGATATTAGCGACACCTCAACGGAAATTCTGACGGCCATTCGTGAGCTCTCTGGAAAATACGATCAGATGTTCCAGAAAATTTCAGAAATTGAAATAACAACTGGGTCAACGGCTAAGCAGATTGAGACTTTGTCCTCTACTGTTACTCAGCTTGTTACTGAGGTAGCAATGCATAAGGAGTCTCTGAAAGTTGTGGCTACGGAGATTCAGGAGCTCCAAAATGCGAATAAAACCTGAAGGCTGAAATTGGAGAAAGCAAGCTTTACAGCTGGAAATGGATATTAAAATTACACGGCGTGAGAGAGAAGGATGGAGAGGATGCTCGGAAAGTTGTTATTGATGTCCTTCGCAACGGAGTGCCTGGCATCAGCGATGATCTTGAGGGTGCCGTTGACATTGCACATTGTCTTGGCCCAAAAAGAGGGGATGATTCCCACAGATCCATCATCATTTTGTTTGCACTCCGTCGTTTTCGCGACACCGTTTGGCAAGCTACCAGAGGCTGTAAATTCCTTCTCGACAACAAGTTGCGACTCACCGAAGCCCTTTCGCCAGAAGATAGGATTGCCAGAGATAAATTTTGGCCTCTTGTTAAAAAAACCAGAGATGAGGGCAAACAAGCCTCCTTTCACGTCTCCTTCGCATTAAACGACGGGAAAAGATTCAATTACGTTGATGTGAGATAGACTTGTCCCATGGTTAATGTTTATGGTTCTTAACCATATTATCTCTGTGGACTTTTTTCAAGACTTTGATGACATGACTCGACTTTGTGATTGACCTACACTTGAGGGCGATCTAATTGACTAAATATTGTCTGCTCTTATTCCACAAGTGGAAAAAAGTAAGTAAATATGAATCGCTTTTGGTTCCTCCTGTTGAACTTACAAAGTTAACGTTAAATGCTGGAGTGTATGTATCATGGTTAATAATGTTCTGTATTTAAACTGACATTCAGTTCTTTTTGCATACTTGCAATAGAGTAACATGCAAGGTTGTGAAATATATATTATTTAATTTTGTACTCGAGGATTATGTTCAGTTATATATTGTTCCTATCTCAATTTAGAATTTTGTCTGTTCAGATTTAAGAGGTGTTAGATTTGTTTTTGGTGTTTAATGGAATTTAAGTTTAATTCCTTTTCTGCTGTATGTGATGCTGTAAAGAGGAAAGCTGTTTTTTTGTTCTGTAAAAGCAGTCTGATATCTGATATAATCCTTCTTCAGGAAACACACTCATGTCAAATGGATGTAAAGTTTTGGAAAAATCAGTGGGGTAATACTATTTATTGCAGCCACAGCTCTAACCACTCTGCTGGAGTTTTTAATTATTTTGCACAAATTTAAAGGGCAAATACTTGGGGTAAGGTCATCTGACGAAGGTAGATGGATTATTTTATCGCTTAAACAGGATAACTCAAACTTTGTTATTTGCAATATTTATGGTTGTAATTCTCAAACGGATAACAGGTCTCTATTTTTTCAGATAACCTCTGAATTGAAAGAAACATACCCTGATTTTAGGCGGTGATTTTAATGAGTGTGTTGACGGCACTTTGGACAGATTTCCTCCCAGATGCAACGATGGTCTTCATTTAAATAGTAACATCTTAGCATTATGTGCAGTTTTTTTCTCTTACTGATACATGCCGTTTTTTTCACCCTGATTTACATGAATTCACTTGGTCTAATAGAAATAGGTCTTCCCAATCAAGAATTGACCTCTTTTTGCTCTCTTCCTCAGCTCTTCAATTTGTAAAAGATATTTCTCACTCATTTGCTCCCCTGTCAGATCATAAACAAATAAGTTTAAAATTGTGTAGCAATACTGATAAAATTCCAAGGTTACGTGGTTATTGGAAATTTAATAATTCACTCTTAAAAGATGCTTCCTTTAATGATAGTATTAAAAACTTACTTTCAGGTATATTCTCAAAAAAAA
>NW_015638038.1:148552-175162 GCF_001515625.1 Sinocyclocheilus rhinocerous | reverse complement strand
TTTTAAGTAAAAACAAAAAAAAAAAAAAAAAAAAAACTGAGGACAGTGTTAAAGTGAAATGGGAATTTTTTAAATATAAGGCTAGGCAGATTGTTATTAGAAGTAGTAAAGATTTAAAAGCCTCTAAAAATAAAAAAAAACATGAACTCTTAAATAAAATAAATATTGTATTGCAAAAAAAAAAAAAAAACTAACTCAGGAAGAAGAATTGCATTTAAGGGAGTTAAATCTTCAAATTAATCAAGCTTATTTGGACTTGGCTAGAGGGGTTTTTATTAGATCTAGAGCAAAATGGCAAAAATATATATTTTTTGGCATTAGAGAAGAGGAACTGCAGGAAAAATTAATTGACGGCTCTCAATATTAATTGTGTCAGGTGCACATATCCCAAATTAAGTTCTACTTTTGTTACTACCTTTTTAATGACCTTTACACTTCTGAATTTAATATGGATAATTGTGAGAATTTTTTGGAAACAATTAGGAATCATATTCCTGTCATTGGTAATGATTTTAAAGATATTTGTGAGGCCACTTTGACAATATGAGGAAATTAAATCTGCTCTATTTTCCATGAAAAGAAGGAAATCCCCTGTTGTTGATGGATTTTCTGCTGAATTTTACATTCATTTCTGGGATTTAATACAATCCCCTTTGCTTTACATGTATAGTGAATTAATTGCTCAGAGAGAAATGACTTCATCAATGAAACAGGGTATTATTTCTCTTATCCCAGAGCCTGAGAAAGATTCTCTCTTAATTGATAATTGGAGACCAATTACACTTCTTACAGCTGACTATAAGATCTTGGCCTTGGTATATGCAAACAGATTAAAATCTAAGCTTAATCATATTATTGCAGAAACACAGCCAGGTTTTGTTAGGCACATTAGTAATAGCATAAAACGTATTTTAGATTTATTGGATTATGCTGACTTTGTGAAATCTGAAGCTATTATACTTTTCTTAGACTTTTATAAGGCCTTTGACACCATTGAGCATGAATTTCTTCTGCAATCTCTCAAATTGTTTGGTTTCGGGTCTCCGTTTGTTAATATAATTGAAATGTTTTATAAAGGAATTACCAGCTCTGTCATAGTTAATATGTTCACCTCACAAAGATTTTCTATAAGACGTGGTGTCAGACAGGGTTGCCCGATTTCCCCCTTTTTATTTATTTTGGTTACTGAATTATTATCATTAAGTATTATGCACAATCAGAATCTGAAAGGTAATTCCATCTTTGATAGGGAAATTAAAATCTCTCAGCTAGCTGATGACACCACTCTTTTTTTAAAAGATAAAAATCAACTTTCTAAAGCCATTCAGATAATTAAACAATTCTCGTGTGCTTCTGGGTTAAAGCTAAATTTGTCCAAATGTGAGATAATGTCACTGCATAAATGTGATGACGCATTAATTGAGGGTATTTATGTATCAACAAATTTAATAGCCAGACAACAACTTAATTTTTCTAGTAGAATAAAGAAGACTCAAAATATTTGTAATCTTTGGCTACAAAGAGACCTCTCTCTTTATGGTAGGGTTCTCCTCTCTAAAGCAGAAGTTCTTTCTCGCTTCGTCTATCCTTCACTTTCTTTATATGTCAATAATTGTACTATTAAAGGTGTTAATAAACTTTTCCTCGACTTTATATGGAAAAACAGGTCTCATAAACTTAAAAAAGCAGTCATATCTAATTGTAGAAGTGATGGGGGACTTGAAGCTATAAACTTTCATAACACCGTTTACACGTTTAAAATAAACTGGCTAAGAAGGTGTTTAATAAATCCAAATTCTGTATGGTTCTTTATTCCTAATTATATCTTCAATAAAATCGGAGGCCTCCCCTTTGTCTTAAAATGTAATTATATGCATAATAAACTCCTGGTTAAATTAGCTAATTTTCATCAACCGGCTCTTCTTGCATGGAAGTTGTGTTACGTTCACAACTTCTCACCACATAAAACTCTCTTGTGGAATAATATGGATATAACTGTTAGGAACAAATCTCTTTTTTCACTAATTGGTTTAATAGAGGTTTAATTTATATTTTGTTCTTTATTTGATAATTTTGGTAATGTCTTGTCGTATGAATGCTTCATGACTGTCCATAACTTTCCTTTTCCTTTCAAAGAATATAATAATGTTAGAGCTATTCCCACAGGTTTAATGCATTTGGTCAAGGGCCATATATTATACACCCACAAAGATATAAAGGAGTCGGCTTTGTTGCTGGGCGGCATTGGCATTTATGACAAGAAATGTAATAATAAACATGTTCGCCAGATATTTCAGAAGAGAGACTGCATTGTTCCTCGAGGTAGATCCCACTGGGCTGCCTTAATTAATCATATAGATTGGAGAAGAGCGTGGTTGTTGCCTCATAAATATTTTCTTCCTAATAAGACCAAAGAAGACCATTTTAAAATACTGCATAAAATATATCCTGTTAACTCAACTGTTTCAAAATATGTTGATATTCCTAGTACCTGCACATTTTGTGGCAACGAAGATGAAACCTTAATACATTTATTCTATTCTTGTGAATTTGTTCAGAAGTTTTGGGTTGACTTGAATTCACATTTAAACAAACCTCCTATCTTTGCACAATCTTTTAGCTTGAAAGATACTATTTGTTATTACTCTGACTCTTCCAACAAATCTAAAGAATACATATTCAACTTTTTTTTTATTTTGTTTGGCAAATTTTTCATCCATAAGCAAAAAATTATGGGCTCAATTCCTACTCTTTCACATTTTCTGATTGAGGTTGACTCACTGCTCACATCTTTTTGTTTGACTAGCAATAAAAAATGTGTCAGGTTTTTGGAATTATATGAAAAATGTATTTCTATTGACTCTGATTAAGTTTAGATATAGCTTTCCTTCATTGCTCTTTTATTTTTATTGTTATTGATATAATTTTCCCTTTATTGTAAGGTACATACCCCCTTATTGTCTTATTGTGTTTTATTTCTCCTCTTTTTCTTACTTCTATCTTCTTTTCTTTGTTAATGTTCTCCTGAAGGTGATAGTATATTTTCATCCAATTTCTTGAATAAATAATAAAAAAAAACAATACGTGGTTTTAAAAGTCTAAATTCAGCTTTACAAAAATATTATGTATCAAATCCCCTTTTTAAATCCAAATCAAATAATGGAAGATAAAAAAGAGACTTTCAAACAACTCTCCGTAAAACCACTATTTTTTGAAGCCGGGTAACCACAGTGGATAAATCTGAAAACGACACCCTTGTGTTTTTGTGTGTACAGCCAATCTTTTGTGAATATTTTGTGAAACGATGATGTCATCACACCACGTCTCGACCCGAGTCAGACACCGCTACGTCACGTAACAGCAACAACAACAACAACAATGGTGGACTACATGCTTGTGTTCGTGCTGTAGAAGCTACTGAGCCTATTAGCTTTACTAAAGGCGGGCGTACACAGTGCGATTTTTGCTGTCGTACGAGCTCGCAGGCGATTTTTTTCTCTCGGGAGAAAATCGCAGATGCTCGCATGGTCGCGGCTCGTACCGTGTGAGAAGAATTACGGGCCGATCCGAGACGTTACGAGCACCTCCCGTCCTCCCGATAATTTTCAAACATGTCAAAAAAAATCGGATGCTGTCGGTTTAAATTCGTGGCGTATGTGCGGTTGAACGAGACGATTTGGCGATCCATCTGAAGTTGACCAATCAGAAGATGACAAAAACCATATAGTCTATAATAATTTTAGTTTAATTATACAGTTCTATTTTTTATTTGCAGAGTTTGTAAAATCGTAGTAAATTCGTGTCGTGTGTGACTGCCTCCGTACGATTTTCGGATAAACTCAATCATGACATGTGCCAGAGCTCACGATGTTCCGACCTTCAGAATCGCACCGTGTACACCCGCCTTAAAGCAAAATCAAAAATTACTAAAGCAAAAATGTCTGTATACAGTGCGCAAAGTTTATGCTCATGCTCCAAGTCTTCTTCTCCGCTTTTAGTGAATCTCTGTGACAGAATTTCACAATTTTTTTAGAACGAGGAAAAAAAAAGATTGGATAGGGAAAGCTCTGGCTTCGTGTGGATGTGGCCTTACTTAAAGGCATCAGATTTGAACTTCACAGCACATTGGGCTCATTTTCATTCAAGTTTTGGTTACACAGACTTATAACTGCTCTGTAATTTCAAATATGTTGACTGAAATAGAGGAGGGTTCCTCAAATACGGTCGTGGAGGTCCGCTGCGCTGCAGAGTTTAGCTCAAACCCTGATCAAACTCACCTACCTGTGCTTTTCTAATGATCCAGAGGACCTTGATTAGCTTGCTCAGGTGTGTTTGATCAAGGTTGGAGCTAAACTCTGCAGGGCATGGGCCTCTCCAGGACAAGATTTATTTATCAAATATTTTTCTATTAGGCTAGTATTTGGTGGAACAAATTATTTGTTTTGTTTTAAAGTAATTTATTTGTGTCTTTCCAAATTAGGCTTCAGACACCGTAAAACTCTTACAGAATTAGACCCAAAACAGAAGGAAAAGCGTATGTGCCTTTTGAAGATTAGTTTAGTTATGACATATTATGAACTCCATTATAGGCAATTCATTTTAATCTAGGGGTGCACTTATCATATCACTTTAACTGTTCACAGTCTCCAGGAATAGAATGTAGAGACCAATGGTAAATACATAAAATTGAAGACAACCTCATTTCTTGTTTTAAATCCACCCTTGCCTAAGCTTTTACCACTACACCACATAAATCAACCAATCTCATCAATGCCAAGGTTATGGGAAAAACACTTTGATCTCAAAGTTTTGTTGTTATTTTGAATGAAATTGAATTACTCAATTTAAGAGTTCCATTTAGGACCATAGATTATCAATATGCTTTTTTGTAAGTTAACATGATATAACCATATTAAGATATGGCTAGTGCCCACACACTGGATTTTTTTTTACTTTCACCTCTTAACACAGGGGTGTCAAACTCAATTCCTGGAGGGCTGGAGCCCTGCAGAGTTTTGTTTCAACACACATACCATGTAGTTTTCAAATAAGCTTGAAACACTTGATTAGTTGGATAAGGTGTGTTTAATTAGGGTTGAATCTAAACTCTGCAGGGCTCCTGCCCTCCAGGAATTGAGTTTGACACCCCTGTCTTAACAGAAAGTGTGTGCCTCATTCATCACATACAGTCATGTTATATATTTTAATGAAACTAAAACAGACTATACATTTGTTGAAAACGACATGAAAAACCACAAGAAATTCACAATTTGAGAGAATCAAGTGTACAATGTATTTAATGTTTTCACAAAGAAAAAAAAAACTTTCATGATAAAACCTTGCAAATGATTTTAATGAAATATAACAATTTCTATAATACAAGTTGTTTTTAGAATTGCACACTAAAATATAGCGTTATAGTGATTAAGATCTAAGATTTGAATAAGAAATATTCACTCAGACATTCCTTTTTTTAAAAAACAGTCTCATTACTTCCTTTCGTAGTCTTGTCAGATTCAGTCCATAAATAAGGGGATTTAACATGGGAGGAACGAGTAGGAATTCCAGTGCCATGAAATTACGCAAATCTTGTGGCAAGCTCTTAAAACCATAACGGGTGTACAGCACGTCAAACAGCAATGCAACAGTCACATTGAACAATGCAAGCAGATGTGGTACACATGTTTGTATGAATTTGTTTCTGCCCTCTGTTGACTTTCTGCATTTTCCAATCAAGTGAATGTATGAGCAAAATATCAATACTGCATGTCCAAAATATATAATAATGATTACATATCCAATCACATTATTCACTGTTGTAGAAATACAGGAAAGTTTAACAACTGACCAGTTTTCACAATATAGCTTTTGAATACTAGAGCCACATAAGGTTAGTCTCGATGTTAATACAACTCCAAGACACATGCAAAAAAATGGAGAAAGCCAGCAGAAAAGGATGCATTCAAGAATTCTCTGATTGGTCATTACTGAATGATACTCCAGTGGTCTACATATTGCCACATACCTGTCATATGCCATCACTGTTAATGTTGAAAGGTCACATAAAACAGATGAATAAATGACAAATATCTGAATCAAACATCCAACATAGGAAATCACATGATGCTGGGATAATAAATCATACATGAATTTAGGGTAAAATCCAGCTGTGCCATAGAGTCCATTAATACACAAATTACATATAAAAACATACATTGGCTGATGAAGCTTCTTGTCTGAGAGTATAGTATAAATTATGGTTACATTACACAACAAAATTAATTGATAATACATTGCAGTCAAAGAAAAAAACACAAATCTGTTTCCCATCGTTTCATTTAGTCCAGAGAGTGTAAATACTAAGACAATGGACTCATTCTCCATCTGGAATGATATGCAAAGTCTTATTATAATGCTTATTATAATGCTCTCATTAAGCAGTTATAATAAAATTATTTGTAAATTAATTTGAAATTAAAACTCGAGTTAAGTTTTAAAGTGACCATTGATATATTCAGCTGTTTAGTCATGTTAGCTAATGGAAATATTTAATACTCTAAAGGTAGCATACACTGGTTCTTCAGAATGACAAGCAAGAAATGAAATGGTTAAATCTTACCACCATCTCTGTTTGTAGGTTTGTCAGAGTGTTGTATAAAGGGTTGATTTGGTCTGCTATATATGGACACTGGTCTCATGCTAATTGCCTTGTTTATGAACAGTACTTCCCATTACTTTCAGTGCTGCAGTTAATTACTTTTGCTATATGTAAATATCTAACTACACTGTAGTAACATCATTATATATTTTGTATGTTCCTCGTACTTTGTATTACAAGTGTTTTGAAGCCATAAAATAGCTGTTTGCTATGTAATTGCTATGTAATTTGACATGTAGTTATGGCATTCACTAGCAGGGGTTAATAGTTAACCAAAACTTTGCGGAAAACAAAACCTGCATCCTAATTTGTTGCAAGGACCTCTCGCCAAAGGCAGGGAAACAAACTGGACATATAGCCAGTCTCGGGCCTAACACAAACACATTCACATGTAATTTAGTGTCTCCATTTCATCTGACCTACATGTAAGAGAAAGAGTACCTGGAGGAGACCCACAGCAACATGCGGAGAACATGCAAATGCCACAGAGAAGGGCCTCCCTGCTGCAGCCGGAACTTGATGTAGGGCCTATATCTCTGTGAGGCCACATTATAAAAAGCAGTAACTTGTCATTGTTACCTTAAAGAGCTATCTCTACCTGGTATAACCCATAAACAATAGTTGTGTTGGTAAAAAAATATGTATAAAGGTTGGTTTAGTGAAAGGTAAATATAAGATGAAGGTAATTTTTTTTACTTAAATAAAACCAGTTAATTTAGATGTTTCGGTTTTAGGTTACAATTTGTTTTGTGTTTGTTTTTTTTTGTCTGCACTAAGCCACTATGTCCCTATTCATCTGACAGTATGGAAGTTCATCAAACAGACTAGATACAGCGACCCCTAGTGGTTGCTAGTGGAGGTCACAAAATGCATCACACACAGAGGATCCAAAGATATTTCTCTTCCATTAAGAATTTTCCTACTAGATGCTGCTTCAGCAAATCATTTCAGTATATTTACATAGATAATGCAAAGCAATATGCAATCTTTTAGTGAAAATAAAGCAAGTCATAGTGTACAACACACTGTTAAAGAGGTTAGTGTGAACTTACAGTATATTCCAGGTTAATAATTGCATTACTTTCACAGTAATTTCACAGTGGGACTTCTCTTGTATCTAAGTGTTACCATTGTTGTGTTTTGCATGTTGTGAAATGTGAATTGATGTCACATCAATTAAAAAAGACGTATCTCAGCAGTTGCTTCATTATTGTGTAAGATCCATCCACAAACAGTTATGAATATGAAATGTTATTGATTAATCTTCATGCTTAAATAACATTAAAATAAAATCTTCATGTTCATGCTACAAATATTTTGACTAACTTAAAGTCAGGCAATTATCTTATTTCATATTCCAGCTTGTTGTCATTTTGAAAAATGTTTTTTATTTGTCACACTTCTGACATGACTAGATCAGACATTTGAGTATGAATATACAAGGTCTGAGATCCCAATCAATTGGATGGCCACAATACCAAGTATTGGAAGAATATTAAACTCCAACAGGAAAATAATAACTGTTGCTATTGTATTTGTAGGAAATAAAGATGACCAAATAAATTGAACAGCTGTGGTGGTGGTTAAGGCATATATCTTGAACTACCCTTCCATCTGGCATCCTTCCATTCCATACATTAATCAGCTTCATTTTCGATGGGTTTGTGCCGAAGAAACTACACAAATATTTTTTTTTTTTTTAAAAGAGCTTGAGAACGAGGCACACTTTCCTCATCGCTTTGCATACAGCAACCTTACTAATGTGCTCTGCATCCCTGATGTTATATAGAATACAACAATTTATAAATGGTACCGCTCAAATAAATATGCATGTGGATATGGCTGTTACGGGGCGAACGAGACGAGAGACGTGCGAATCCATCTGCAAGGCTTTATTTAAAGACATGGTCAACACAGGCAAGAGTCGGACAATGGCAGACAGGTATATAGAGGGCAAGACTGAAGAGTAATCCGAAACACAGGCGATGGTCCAGGCGAGGGGTATCCGAACAGGGCGAGATGAGAGGGGTAATCCAAGACAGGCGATATACTTCAGGGCAGGCAGAGATCTGGCTACAGACACGAATGGCTAAGACAATAAACAGGAATAAACTAGACTTTCACTCAGAAACTCGGAATGGCTCCGTAGAGCAGCTATCACTAGGAGAGTGATAAACGCAGAACAATACTCGGCGTTGAATGGTGGTGTGAGACTGATTTATATAGTGTGTGTTATTGGTAGCAGCTGTGTGTGATTGGTTTCAGGTGAGAACTAGAAATGGCTCCGTAGAGTAGCTATCGCTATGAGTGATAAACGCTATACAATACTCGGCGTTGAATGGTGGTGTGAGACTGATTTATATAGTGTATGTTATTGGTAGCAGCTGTGTGTGATTGGTTTCAGGTGAGCTTGTGATTAGTGCAATGGAGGGAGGGAAATGTAGTCCAGGGTGATGTGTAACAGTCTGTGTGGTGTGAGAGTCACTATAATGGGAGGGCGACCTCTGGTGGCAAGCAGACGGAAGTTCATGGACAGGATTCGTGACAATGGCAAAAAAATTAAATAAATAAATAAATAATCCTTTCCCGATGTAAATGTAACTCCCTACAAATTAATGCAGCCTCCTCATCTACAGGATTCTGTATAATAGGACATGCCGTTTTTGTCACTTTCAGATAGTCTACATGATGAAAATATGTGCCATAAATGAATGCAAAAAATGCTTTTCTTACTTAGTATTTTTGTCTTTTAGTTTCCAGTCAAAATATTCTTAAATCAAGATGCATTTTCTACGTAAGAAAAATTACATAAGGTCTTTAGTCTTTTAAGTGTATTTTTCTTATTTTGCTAATTATCTGTCAATGGGGTAAGAAAAATAAACTTGCTTCCATCTGCATTAAGATAATTTTTCGTGTTTTATGTCAAATGCACTTAATTTAGATTCCAAAATACTCACTAAGAAAAAGCATTTTTTGCAGCGCGAATGAATGAATGAGGTATTTAAACATTGCTTACACTTTAAAAAGTGGTAGGAGACTGAAAGAAACTCTGGGTTTAACAAAGAAAATCTGCTCCCGACCAGGTTAGGTTCGAATAGTAAGTTACCATGGTAACTGGGGTTTCTCGGGTTTGACATACCTCCCATTATGAAACAGAAAACCCTGAGTTTCCCTCATTTCAGGGTTAACATACTCAAGTTTTCACTTAACCTCCTTTCTGAAACGGGCCTCAGTGGCCTGTAGCACAAAGCCAGTTTCAGTTTTTACCCAGTTAAGTTCGCATTTAGTTTGAGCAAACTGAGTTTTCGGGCTCAAGAAGGTGGCTTGATTTTGAGCGGGTTTCCTCACCATGGTAACTTACGCTACACGGCTACCCTGCTCCCGAGCAGGTTTTATTCTGAGTTAGAGATCGCAAAACAAAGCTGTACCAATCAGCTCTGAGCAAAGTAACATATATCTGATGCAATAAAGACACCCCCCTTTATCTCAGTTTATAGTGACACAATTTTAGAGACAAATCTTTTGCTGCTAGTTGTTTATTATATTTGTATTTTATAGATTATAATTATGTATAATTCATATAATATATTCATATAATTAATTATATGCTGTCACACCAATTGCTGCAACGATGATGAAGGCACGGTGAAGATAATAGAAATAAATCCTTTTCCTAGATAATCCACAAGATGAAGAAGTTCTCACACAGGGTAACATCAAACACAACTAATAACCGGCCACTGAAGGAACAGAATGGTGAGACTTAATACAAATGCAAATGAGGGACTAATGACATAATGAACAGGACACAGGTGAACAGAATGAACTAATCAAGGGAACTAAGGGAAACTAGGTCAAGGGACTGTAACAAGGCAGGGGCACAGAAAAACACAAAACAAGGTTCAAACTGTGACAGTACTCCCCCCTCCGGCCAGACGTGACCTTGTGCCGTAACGGAACAACAAAGGGTGGAACGGAGGAGGACTTAGGAGGTGGACAAAGGAGAGGAGTTGGGATGGCAACAGAAGACAGCGAAGGGCAGGCAGGAAGGCAGGCAGATGACCAGGGCGGCGACGACGACAGAGGGAGGAGCCATGGAGGGATCAGGAGGAACCATGGCGGACCAGACGGAAGAAGGAGCCAGGACGGAGACAGAAGGAGCCAGGGTGCCGGAGTGACAGAGGACCAAGGTGGAGCTGGAGGGAGGGAGGAGCCCAACGGAGCCGGTGGGACGGATCGACGAGTTGCAGCCGGAGGAGTGGAGTCCTGAGGCGATGGCAGGTCGACGACTGACCAAGGCGGAGCCGGAGAGACGAGGGAGCCCGGCGGAGCTGGTGGACTGACGGGCCACAGCAGAGAGAAGAGAGCTAGGAACCATGGTGAAGCCGCAGGGTCGACTGGCTGAGGCGAAATCTGGCACTCAGAGGCTGGAGGCGGAGATAAGGGATCCTCCAGCCATGACGCCGATGGAGACTGGCAGACCCGCAGCAAACCCACATCACAGATGGTGGGCTGAGGGTGAGCTGAGGGGCAGACAGGGGACAGCGGAGGCAGTGGTGAGGACTGATGAAGAGATGATAGGAGAGGGAGGGTGAGCGGCAGTTTTGAGCAGTCCGGGGGTTCAGGGATGGTGTGTGCTGCCCACACACACCAGATGACCACTCCCAGCACTGCGAGCGCCAGAGATAGGGGAATGACCTCCATGGTCGAGACGGGACAGACAGATAGTTCAGGACAGACAGACAGTTCGGGCACGACTTCCATGGTCAGGATGGGGCAGACAGACTGTTCAGGACAGACAGAGATTTCAGATGATGGAAGAAGACTGGGTATTTCTGAATAAAAGTCTATTAAATCCCCCGAGTCCTGCCTCAGTTCACCCTCAGCGGTGGTACAGTGGGCGGGGCTTTCTTCCGTGCCCTTACTATCCACTTTTACATCCACCGTCGCGTGCGTTGTTGCCAGCTCTCGCACCTGGTGAGACGATCCGTGAGGCTCTAGCTCCGGGGCGATCCTCAGCTCTGTCGCTCTTTCTTGCGATGGCTCGTTGGTTGCGGCGGGCTCTGGCAGATGCTCCATGCAGTGGGGTGACGGTTGACTGGGCTCTGGGGCCGGAGTGGGGCCGGCGAGACCGATGGTGAATGGCGAGTCATTGCTCACCAGCGCCCACTCCACGAAGGTGGCGAAATCCCCTCGAGGACCGTCTCCGGACAACTGCGCTCTGCACGTGGTGTTGAGGCTCGCGATGTAGAATGTGCAGAGCGCGTCGTCCGGGTAGCTGGTGAGGTTGGAAATTTCTAAGAAAAGTCTGGTGTGGTCCTCGAGGGTGAGTAGGAATTCGGGGCGATCCATAAACAAAAAATAAAAGACTTTAAAAAATGAGAAAACAAAATGAAGGAAAACACACCGCTTAACTTCTTTGGCCGGTTATTCTGTCACACCGACTGCTGCAAGGATGATGAAGGCACGATGAAGATAATAGAAATAAATCCTTTTAATAGATAATCCACAAGATGAAGTTCTCACACACAGGGTAACATCAAACACAACTAATAACCGGCCACTGAAGGAACAGAACGGGGAGACTTAATACAAATGCAAATGAGGGACTAATGACATAATGAACAGGACACAGGTGAACAGAATGAACTAATCAAGGGAACTAAGGAAAACTAGGTCACGGGACTGAAATAAGGCAGGAGAACAGAAAAACACAAAACAAGGTTCAAACTGTGACATATGCGTTAACAATTAATATTAACCTTATCATTAAATTAATAGGCTATAACTATATACATATAATTAGAAGGTTCAGTATATAAAGCTTTTGAAACTGATGAAGCTTGATTTCTTTTGAGGTCCTTGTAATATAAATTATTTAAATTCAGCTGATTCACTTGCATTGATATAGTCAGTAGCTGCCTTCTCAAACTTTCACTGCAGCAGTGTTTATTCCTGCCTTGTAAATGTGTTTCAATTCATGGTATTTTTTCATAACAATCTCTTCATCTTCAACAGAGATGTGAATCAAACTAAAGCTTTCCATGTTATGTGTGATTGGCTGTTTGCCGCATGTGTCACACTTTCAGGTGCATGCGCCTCACAAACTCTGGATCAAACCTGAGTTGACAGAGAACCTTTATACCGAGCGTTGTGCAACAGCTGATCCAGCTGGTTGGGTTTGTCAGGTTTTGTCAACTCAAAACTTACTCTGCGACTTACTCTGAGTTTGTTCATCTCGCTTCGTGCTACAGGCCACTGGTGCCTGAAGCATGTATGCAAACACTGCAATCTTGATTGGCTGAACGTGAGGTCAGGTGATGTAGCACAAGCCATCAGCAAGACCATAAAAGGGAACCTACATCACAAAATCCCTAGCTTATTTGTCTTCAGGAATCCGCATGACTTTGTATTTGTGTGAATTGTCACACTCTGTGTTTTAGACAGTATGGCCAGCAGAAATGCTAAGTTTAGGAGTTTTCTAAAGCGTTCTCCCGCTTAGGGTGAGCACCTGTCCTGCCTTTTTCTGGACAGTCCCCAAATTGGGAGCTTTGACCTGCATCCTGCAAGACGTAATCAGTGTCCCGCATTTCCGTTATGTCCGCATTTTTTTTTTCTCTCCTGAAATTACAATACCACAATAAAAAAATACTACTAAAAATGCAATTGGTTAAAAAAAAACATTTACGCAGAAATTCTAGCTGTCATGTATCAAGTCTAATGCGTGTGACGTCATTACGTATAGAGAGCGAGGAGTAAAGTGTAGAGTGGAGTTCAAGAATGTCTTGTCTCGTGTCTGATTTAATTCAGAGTCTGTAGCTAGGTTAAGCAAAGACATAACAATGGCGACGAGGACAGTTACTAGATCATAAGCAAGTTAAATCTGATCGTGAGTTATAAACTCGAAAGATGGACTCTACCACATCAGTACCGAAATTCGACTGCTACAGTGAACCCACAACTTTGGGACCACGATGGACGTGATGGTTGTCGGCGTTTGAATTGTTTGCAGATGGAAAATGGTTGCTGTTGGGAGAAAATGCAATTGTCACCAAACAACGGAGAAGGGCACTACTACTTCATCACGTGGGCACGGATGTGCAGGATATATTCTCAACGCTGGAAGACACAGGGATCGCAACCGATTACAACACAGCGGTGGCCGCTCTGAATGCATACTTTGTTCCCAGAGTAAACACCGCATTGGCAAGACAGTCCTTCTACCAAATCACACAAAGTCAAGGTGAGACTGTGCAACAATTTGTCACGCGACTATGACAAGCTGCTAAAGACTGTGATTTCGGTGTTGACAGAGATAATCAACTGCGTGATGCCCTCTTAAGTAAATGCAGTTCGGATTACATCAAGAGAAAATTGTTAGAGGAAGGAACTGAACTAACACTTGAAATTGCCATGCAATGTGAACGTGTGGAGTTACAAATGTCTGCCATGCATATCAGTCAGCCAATGGAAAAGAAACGGTACATTGAGTTGTAAAAAAAGAGGAAAATATCAAAAGACAAACCCAAAACAAACAGGAGAAAAAAAAAGAGAGACAGTGTTACAGATGCAGGCGACTGGATCATTTTGCCAAAGACCCAACTTGTCCAGCAAGGGGCCAAGAATGCAGAAAGTGCAAAGGTACTAACCACTTTGCCAAAATGTGTAAAACCAAAAATGTGACTAAACAGACAGCTAAATATATTGGTTGAGAGACTGGTAGAACTGATGATGATCAATACGCATTCATGGTGAAAGACCCAAACAGATTTGCTGTTGGTGGAGTTGACCTGGACATGTTGATTGATTCTGGGGCCACAAGCAATATCATAGACGAAGTGGCATGGGATACATTAAAAAGCAAAAAAAAATTGCATGCCACTCACAAATCTGATAAAAAGCTATATGTGTATGCCTTTAAAGAGCCCCTGCCCATAAAAGGAGCTTTCATATGTGAGATAAAATGCAGAAAACTCAGCACCCAGGCCGAATTCATAGTAATCAGGGAAAAGGGAGAGCCACTATTGGGCAAAGAGACGGTCACTAAACTAGGAGCACTGAAAACTGGGGTTAACATAGCTACAATCAGTGATGTGGCAAGCCGAATTCGGGAACAGTACGCAGTTCTGTTTAGAGGAGTTGTAAAGCTCAACACAAAACAGATTATCTTACACATTGATGATACTGTGACTCCAGTAGCTCAACCGATACACCAAATTCCATTCTATTTGAGAGAAGCAGTAGAACGTAAAATTCAGTAGCTTCTATAGCTGGACATCATTTAACCAGTCACTGGCGCCACCCCATGGGTACAGTGATCGTTCCTAAGCCTGACAACGATATTAGACTATGTTTGGATATGAGGCAGGCAAATAGAGCTATAATTCGGGGCCAATACCCAATTCCAATTGTAGATGAGCTCCTTCAAATCATGAATGGCTTCTCGGTTTTCAGTTAGGTTGACCTTAAGTGGGGTTACCACCAACTAGAGCTTACGCCACAGTCTAGAGGTATCACCACATTTGCTGTACACAATGGTACGTATCGATACAAGAGACTGATTTTCGGAGTGTCGTTGGCCAGCGAGCAGTATCAACATGAAGTTGCTTCAGTCCACGCCGGAATTGAAAGAGTGGAGAATATCTCTGATGATATTATCATACATGCTCCTTCCCAAGAGACACATGATCATAGACTATATGCAGTTTTACAGAGGCTTGTGAGTTGTGGTTTGACACTCAATGGGGAAAAGTGTCAATATAATATGAATAAGCTGGTGTTCATGGTAATGCTGCTCTCAGAAAAAGGTATTGGCCCCACAGCTGAAAGGGTTCGTGCTGTGATCAGTTCTAGAGAACCAGAGAATGCATTGGAAGTACGAAGCTTCTTGGGACTGGTGGGATATAGCAGCCGGTTCATCCCACAATTTGCATCTGTCACTGAACCACTAAGGAGACAGACAAAGAAAGATACCCCATTCAAGTTTGGTCCCGAGCAAAGACGAGCATTTCAAGCCTTAAAGCAGAAGCTAGCTGAAGTGGGAACCCTTGCTTATTTTGACAAGGCACTGACGGAGGTTATTGCAGATGCGAGAATGGAGAGAATGTCCCCATATGTTATGTCAGTCTCAGCTTAACTGAATGTGAGCAAAGATACTCACAGACGGATCTTTGTCTTTAGTATGGACATGCGAGAGACTCCATCCATACATATACGGACAAAAGTTTGACTTGATCACGGATCATAAACTGCTGGAAGCTATCTATGGCCTGCGGTCAAAACCATGTGCTCGCATGGAGAGGTGGGTGCTTAGACTACAACCAAATGACTTTCGTGTTGTCTACATTCCAGGCAAGCAAAACATAGCAGACCCACTTTCACGTCTTGTCTGTGGAAAGAAGGGACAACAGACACATACACATATGTGAAATTTGTGGCTGTGAACGCTACTCCAAGGGCACTTACAATGAGAACTCTGGAGGAAGCATCGGCAGCAGATGATGAATTAAGGAAAGTCAGACAGGCCATACAGACTGGTTGTTTTGATGAATGCATGTCATATGCCCCCATTGCCAATGAATTGAATATGATCGGACAGTTAGTTTTGAGGGGTACACGCATTGTGTTACCACAGTCACTTAGAGCGAGAGCTTTAAACCTAACTAACAAACGACATTTGGGTATAGAACCTCAGAAGTAAAGTGTGTTGGCCTGCCATTGATAAGGATGCAGAGAGGCATGTCAGATGGTGTCACGGATGCCAATTAATGATGAGACCTGAAAAACCAAAGCCACTGAAAATGACACAGTTACCTGAAACTCCCTGGCAGGATCTAGCCACTGACACATTAGGTCCTCTTCCAACTGGCGAATCCATACTAGTGGTAGTTGATTACAGCCACTATTATGAGTACGGAATGACTGTTTGGAGGAGATTTTTAGCCGTCATGGTTTGCCATGCACTCTCAGATCAGATTGTGGACTACAGTTTATGTCTGTTCAATTCCAACAATTCTGTGAGACAATCTGTATCCAGCATGTGAAAATTACGCCAAGGTGGGCACAGGCAAACGGCGAGGTGGAGAGGCAGAATGCATCCATACTGAAACGCATACAGATTGCTCAGGCAGAAGGCTTAGACTGGAAAAAGGAGCTCTGTAGGTATGTGGCAAAGAGCTATTGACCACAACACTACAGAGAAGAGTCCTGCGGAACTACTTTTCAGTCGGAAAATCAGGGGGAAACTGCTCGATTTTAACTTGCCGCGAAATGACCAAGAGATAAGGGATCATGAATCTGAGCAAAAAGGAAAAGAAAAACAAGCTTTACGCCGATCACCGCCGTGGGGCAAAGAATTCACAGCTGAAAGTGGGAGATCAAGTCCTGAAGAGACAGGAAAAGACAGACAAACTAACACCCACATTCAGCCCAGTCCCATACACTGTTGTGTCCAGAAAAGGAAATTCTGTAACCATTGAAGACTCGGGTGGAATATAAAAGGAATACCACACTGGTGAAGAAATTCTTCAGTGAGAACACAAATGACAACCCAGCTGAAAGACAAACCGAACAAAGTCAGAACCAACTAAATCAGGGATAGGTAAAAGTGAGCAATTGATTTCTGACAAACAGCCAATCCAGAGTGCGCCACTAGATGGTGGTGTAGCTCACAAATGAGACCGAAGAGACACATTAAACTGCCTGAGAAATTCAAAGACTTTATTGTTGAGTGATCTTGGTAAGGAAATGACATGCACTGAAATGTGATAATATAAATGTTCTTGCTATGTGCATAAGGAATGTTTAAAAGAGATCTGAAATCGGTATGTTCTCAGGTTAAAATTGAAATACAAGAGAAACTTATTATTATTTTCTCAAGTCATCACTTTTGTATTAGGGGCACTTTGATATGTCAGGTTGAATGTGACAGCTGAATGTGTTCCCAATGTTTTATGGGTAGTTCCTAAAATGTATGTTTAATTCTAAGCAAGAGGGAGATGTCGTGTATCAAGTGTAATGCATGTGACGTCATTACGTATAGAGAGCAAGGAGTAAAGTGTAGAGTGGAGTTTGATTTAATTCAGAGTCTTTAGCTAGGCTAAGCAAAGACATAACACTAGCTAGAGCGGGGAAAATAACCAACCAACCAATTCATAAAGAGGGATTTTTCCGCTGATGACAACTGTGTAATTGGAGCAAAGGAATCAGTGTGGACCTCATCAAAAGTCACAAAATACAGCTACACCAGTAGGGTTGCCACCTGTCCCTTAAAATACAGAATTGTTCCTGTATTTAAAAGATTTGTCCCGTATTTGTCCCGTATTTTACAAAGGCCAAGGATTTTGCAGGGTGGATAATACTAATAGCACTTATAATTAAACAAATTTCATAAGAAGTATTAGAGAAGATAATTTGCGCGTGATTGCATTTTGGCGTCTTTGTTTCCATAGCGACGGAGTCTCCAGAATGCGTGCCGTTAAGGCTCTTTCACACAAAACGCAGCATGCGGTAAACCTGCGTGGCTCATGTCCGCCCGGTCTGCCCTTTGAGCACAAGAGGCTCTCCAGATGTAGGGCTGAATAGGAAAGTTATCAGTGGGTCTGTCCAGTAACTAATGATGAACGCGCAGTTTGCAGAGAGGCATTTCAGTTTCTCATGGTGGACTGACTTAAAGGGATAGTTCACCCAAAAATGTAATCGTTTACACACCCACAGGTTGTTCCAAACCTGTAATAATTTATTTATTCTGTTGAACATTAAAGAAGATACTTTGAAGAATGTGGGTAACCAAACAGTTTCTGGTCCCCAATGACTCCGATAGTATATTTTTTTCCCTACTATGGAAGTTACTGGGGACCAGCAGCTGTTTAGTTACCCACATTCTTCAAAGTAGTCTATCTTCTTTTGTGTAAAGAAGAAAGAACTTTATGCAGGTTTAGAACAACCTGATTGAATTGTGACAGAATTTTCATTTTGGTCCCTTATTTTGTCTCACTGAAGGTGGCAACCCTACACACCAGCCAGGACTTCTTATAGACACTTGCTGGATAAGAACATTTTCAAACCTTCCAAATCCCACAATTTCATGATGCACTGAATCCAGTAAAATTAATTTAATGTTTGCATAGTTTAATAAAGTAAATAAACTAATTGCTAATTCAGGACATTTATTTTAGTATAAAATGTGATTTTTTTTTTTTTACCTACTATTATTCAGTCCAGTATTAGTAGACTGGATAGCCCGTTGAGTAAATTACATTATATCACTCAAATGCCTCTGCACAATTTAACTAAATCTAATACAGCTGTCACAAATAAAGTGAAAATGAAATGAAAACTGTCGATGGCAGCATTAAATTTAGATCTGCTAGTGATACATCATATTTCTTTTTACATGTTTTTACAGCGTTGTGCATTATAACCAATCACACTCTGTGGACTCTCTGTTGTTTAAACTGCTAAAATATAACTTAATTCTCACCATATTTCTGAAATCAAACTAATTTGACACCATTCGCTTTTTAATCTAAATCGCTAAATCATCACGTTAGCATTCCGTTAGCTTGTCATTCTCGTCTAACGTTTCTTTTATCTCTTGCTCTGTTTCTTTTCTCTCTCTCTCTCTCTCTCTCGCTCCATTTTCCGCAAGTTCATCAAAAAACTAAGTCGGAATCATTCAACAATCACGGTGAGTAATGGCTTCTTCTCCTGTCATTGTCACTTGCACTGCTTGCAACATGTATAGTGTAGCTTTCTCTTTTAGTCGCAAGGGATTCACATGTGATAAATGCAGGGAAATAGTTAGGCTGACAGAGAATATTTCAGAACTAGAGACACGCATCCAAACTTTAATTGAGGATAGTAAGAATGTGAGGGCCTTAAATACAGCTTTGGATGCGACTAGCTTAGCGAGTCCCATACATTGTTCTGTTCCGGTTGCAGAGCCCCCGCAGGGTGACTGGGCAACTGTAAGGGCTTCATAGTTGCGGAACAAAACACTCTTCCGTTCTGATCAAATCATTAAACAGGTTCTCCCCACTCAGTGACGCACCCACTGAGAAACCTGATGAAAGTGACCTAGTTATTGGCGATTCTATTGTACGGAACATGAAAAAAGAGACACCAGCCACCATAGTCCATGTTTTTTTCCCCCATATTTTTAGACATATTTTTAGTGTTTACTATTGACGTCCAAGTGACATAAATAGTGAACATTAAAAAGAACATGGGTTCTTTTATTATGTGTCTCTTGACTAATTATAAGAACTCCCTTTTACCCCAATTTAACAAACAATATTCTCTAACTGGTATAAGCCGATGGGAAAGAAACTGTCAAACTTGGTATTTAACAACACAACTAACTCTGCTCAAAATGCCAAATGAAGGAAATTCGTTTTTGTTTTCTCTCCAGAAAAATTATAATGTTATTTATGATATTGAATAAGAAATAAAAATTACAATTCCCCACACAAATAAATTACTTGAATGTTTCTAATACTCACAATGTAGGAGAGTTTCAGTTAACTAACACCCAATATTAGGCCTACATATAATATTACAATTGCTAACAAGTCAAGTCAAGTCAAGTTTATTTGTACAGCGCTTGTCACGATACAAATCATTGCAAAGTTTTCTATGAGTTTGTGGATATGCTCGGTCCTGGCAGCTTTTAGAGCCTGTCTATAGCTGGACATTCTGTTTTTCCACGCAATTCTAAAAATTTCCAAGTTAGTTTTTCTCCATTTGCGCTCAAGACTACGAGTTTTTTTCTTGAGAGAATGTGTATTACTGTTGTACCATGGCGCAGTACGTTTTTCTCTAACCTTTTTCAATTTGATGGGGGCAACAGCTTCTAATGTATTAGAGAAGATAGTGCCCATGTTGCTAGTCATTTCGACACCAGAGGATGACCCAGTACAAAGTCTCGTTCACTTAAAGTAGGCCCACATACTCAAATATGTATGTAACTCTTGGTAATTGTGTACATTTTATGTATTAACCCAAGTCAACAAATTACAGAATTAGTATACTTACACACCCAAACGTTTAAGGTGGTACTGAACAAAATAATCGTGGGCCCACTCACAAACACTCACTCACTCACTCTTAAGTGCGCAAATCCCCCCGTTACAGGCCTGTAACGTTGCTTGCATGCGTTGTGGCCACTTAAGCAAACTCAGAATTGACCCCTTCACTTCGAAGAGCAAAATAAAAATAAACTAAATACCTGAGAGTCCATCAGCTGTCCGCCGATCTCGGTAACGATTGTCTGGCTCCCTTTAGTTATCCTTTGAAGTAGTCTGCTGCTCCGGGTGTCCCTCGTTACCAGAGGAACTTTGAACCTAACGGTGATTCAGAGAGCTATCTGGGGCCTGTACATGATGGTAGATGAACAAATTCAGAGTTACAGGATTTGTTTTGAGTTGACAAAACCAAACCACTCCAATCCGGCTTTGTTGGTACCACGATGCTGATCATCAACTTTCTTTGTCAACTCAGGCTTTGATCCTGAGTTTGTGGAGCGCGTGCACATGAATGTGTGACATCAATGGCAAACAGCTAATCACATGCCTTGCAACACAGAGAAAGTGTGATTCACTTATTTGCGAGAGAGCCAGCAAGATTCAAAACTCTTTTCTTAAAGGTTAAGAGATCAAAGAATATGAGGAATATAAATGCATTTACACTGAAGTACTTGTCCATGAAAGAGGACAAATAAAAGATTCTATTATTTTTATATTACTATTTTATTTATTTATTACAATTTATATTACTATTAATCCATTACACACAAGCAATTTTAGTTTAACCATTATTATAAAGCATTTATTTTAAATTAATATTAATATATACAGATCATATGTAATATACATAAGTGGTAGAATCAATAGATAACGCTTAAATTTTTTTTAAAACCGTTATATATATATATATATATATATATATAACGGTTTTAAAAAAAATTTAAGCGTTATCTATTGATTCTACCACTTATGTATATTACATATGATCTGTATATATTAATATTCATTTAAAATAAATGCTTTATAATAATTGTTAAACTAAAATTGCTTGTGTGTGATGGATTAATAGTAATATAAATCATATTATAATTATATAAATCATACATAAATCTTAATTATCATTAAAGCCAGACAATTTTGTTGTATTTTTTAAGGTACTAAAATACTAGTCAGACGTTCAGATATTGAACCAGTTTTGCACCTCCAAAAGGAGTCCTAGTCAGACGTTCAGATATTGAACCTGTTTTGCAAGTCCAAAGACATCCAAAAGGTGTCCTAGTCAGACGTTCAAATATTGAACCTGTATTGCACGTCCAACAGAAGTACAAAAGTGGGTCTGAACTGACGGACGTTATACAGACGTGATCTGTACGTCTCCCTGATGTTGCATGTTTGCTGGTAGAGCACCTGACATCTCGTCAAATTTAAAAGTGCTGGCTAATGCTAAACGTAAATTCAGTAGGATTGTTATTCACGTCGTCACTAATGATGTTCGACTTCGCAAGTCGGAGATCACTAAAAATAACATTAAAGAGGTGTGTGAACTTGCAAGTACGATGTCAGACACTGTAATATGCTCTGGTCCCCTCCTTGCTTACCGTGGTGACGAGATACATAGCAGACTGTCATCACTCAATGACTGGATGTGAAAGTGGTTCAGGATGGCTTATGCAAGCAGCAAGTTGAGTGCCGTTACCCTGTTCATCAATTGGAGTTCTTGATGCTCAAATGAGCGGTTGTGGACAAGTTCCATGACTATTTATACTGCACTCAGTTCGTGGTGAAGACTAACAACAATCCACTCACCTATGTCTTGTCCACTGCCCAGTTGAGCGTGACAGCTTATCGCTGGTTAGCCCCCTTATCTACCTACAACTTTAGTTTGCAGTACAAGGCAGAAAGTCACAACATTGATGCTGTCCCGTTACCCATGTGAAACAAGCACTGACTCTGGATGGAAAGCGATAACTAATCTGGGGTAAAGGCCATCTGTCGGTTAGCTGTGACTACAGAAAGTGAGGAATCATCCTTCAGACTGGTGGATCAGTTTGGTGTTTCACCTCAGAGCATTCCGGAGACTTTCTCTTGTCCCACAGTCTCTGGTATTAGCCATATGGAACAGTTGACTAATACTGAGTCAAGGAAATCTCAAGAGGAGGATCCTGTAATTGGTGAAGTGAAGCAAGATGTGGAGTCAGGGAAAATACTTACCGTTGCTAAGAGTTCCGATGCTACCGTTGCTCTGCAACAGTGTCAATATCCCAAGTTGATGATCCAGAACCAACTTCTGCACCGTGTCACCAAGAGTTCCTGTGGGAAAGAAAAGATACAGCTTTTCTTACCTGAGAGGTACTGGTCCCATGTACTGAGCTCCTTGCATGATAACTCTGGTCATTTAGGAGTAGAGAGAACTACAGAACTCCTTAAAGATCGCTTCTATTAAGCCCGGGATACACTGCACGATTTTAGCAATCCTATAAGATCATTACTTTATCACACTGTGCGACATGGATCGTTTAAACTTGGGTACGACAAGCATGTAGACTGTACGATGATGACACCTATTGAATCGTAGGCCGCGACGGCTGCAACACACGTTAGCGCAACGCCATCAGCATGCGCTAGTGGTAAACAAATACCGGTACATCAAGATGGATCGCGCTTTGGCAGTTGTGCTTTTCATGTGCGCTGAAACAAAGAAGAGGAGCCGGCAGAAGAATGCAATATGGACCCGCTCATGGTTTGGGAAAAGAGGACAACTTGGGATGCCAGTTTTGCACAGGGAGCTTGGCAGCTGCAGTTCCTCCGCTATCTCCTTCCATGCTATGTCCTTTTTGGTGCGCTCATGATAGCAGCTAGAGGACACATCGTACAAACATGCCCTCTGCTGCCACAACTCAACAAGAATTTGTTATTTATGGGTATCCCACATACCAGTATACCTTCTACTTTTTTTGCCTCCATGGCATTGAAATTGTAGCGCCGCTGGTCGTGTGGATCAATACGTCATGTTGCAATTTCATTGGCTGCTGAGTAGACGCAGGACGTTGCATCAAACACACTGTGCGTTGATCATGCTGAATTTCTGACACTGTCAGAAAACTATCGTAGGCTATCTTTGGTCGCAAGACCGGGAAAACGCCCGTCTTTGAACCTCTCTCACTGTACGACATAGGACCACCGATTAAGAGCCACGATCACAGAAATCGCCACGATTGCTTCACGATGGCAATCTTTCATCTGGGACAGCCAAAAATCGTGCAGTGTATCCCGGGCTTTAGCCTAGCCTCCTGGGGTCGACGGTGGCGCCGGCGCCACCACTTGCAGATTTTAATGATAACAGCAAAAAGAACTTAAAATGCTCCATCATATTTGATCGTACATATAAGAATAATACATCATTTAATTTGGTTAAGGGTCTACTTTTATTTGTGTACACTCACAATATCAACAAAACATTGTGCTTTTGTAAAATAAAGAAAATAAACATGGTGTGCTTTCAGTCGTCTCATTCTCCGTGCATATCTGTTTGAAATGCGTCACTAAAATGAACTGAAACTCAGTGAATACTCGACACAGAGACATGAGAAATATATCTATAGAAAGCTTGACATTTCTACTTTTAAACGAAGATAGTCATGTCGAAAACAAATATTATGTGGCAAAGTAATCAGTATGAAACCAACACAATGTCAAGTCTTGCCCGTCTGCCTTCATTATCTCTAATTAGATCACGCCCACGAGCCGCTTTTGATATTACAATAGTCCACGTGAGACGTGCGGCATGTAAACGGCCACATCACAGTAAACAAAGCAGTGAGACTTTTCCTCAAGTTCATCTCGGCTACTTTGTATCTGGAAGAAGACGCACTGAGAGGAATAAGACAGAATTTGCCTCAGATGAAGACGCGCTGAGAGGAATAAGACAGAAGTTACCTCAGATGAAGACGCGCTGAGAGGAAAAAGACAGAATTTACCTCAGATGAAGAGGCGCTGACAGGAATAAGTTTTGGATTTTCCTCAGAAGAACGTGGTGGCTTGATATCCAGTGGAGGATATCATTTACACAACTAAGTCTTTTTTTATTAGCCTACTTGCATTAGTTGTTATTGTGTTACTGTGATATAACTTGTACATATTTTACTAGTTAGACTTTTTCCAAACCATGATTCCTGACTAAATGTATAATTAAGTGAAACATTATGAAGATTCATTCACTGCATCTTATGTCTCACGACGCCAGGATGCTTTTTTATGTTCTATAAAATAGACAGCAACAATATAAAAGTAATATAGTATTAATATAGTAATTGTACTTTTATTATGCCTAGACTATATGGTAATATTATCTGTGGTTGATAGTGTTAAAATGTAGTTTCTGTGTTATTGGCATTCTGTTTTCTCATGAAGTATGCATACTATGCTAAGGTACTGTGGGGAAAAAATGCTAATGATTGTTTATAAAATTATTTTTGGACTGTGAATACACCACTCTTGCCTTCACCTGAATCTCTCACAGTAAGTGGGCGCTCGTTCAGTTTTCAACTCCATTCAGAATCTTAGAGTAAGTGTGCATTCACTATTTTACAGATGGTCATGGAAAACAGAGACTGATGTTGACATGTCCCACACTCTGAGATTCCTGCCCACACAGGAACCTGGACCACAGCTGAGACCATGTGATGCACACACTCCCATGAGTGTCTTCAAAATGTTGTTCAAGCTTCCTGCCGCTGTTTTGGATATTTTGGATATTGCACCCATGACGTCTTGACTCTTGTTTTGTTTTTTGTTTTTTCTAATAAACTGTTTACCTGCACTCGCAAGTGAATCTCAAGTTATTTTATGTGATTTATGTGTTTATTTTTCCTCACATTCTTTCTTGTAGCAATTCCCTCTCAGTCACACACCTGACTGAAAGGCTCATTATGCAGCTCATTATCCGGGCCGTTAATATGTTGAATGTTTTATACTCGGTCATTGGCGATCGTCTGATGTGTAAACGTATCAAGTAAGCTGTAAATAAGTGATGCATCGACAGACATATCTTCAGGCGTTCTTTCTTATCAGTGATGCAATTTATTTATCAGCTATGCATCTTCTGGTAATTGCTAACAACTTTTTCAGTTTTCGTTTAGGACTGTGGCTGCATCACTCGCATAATTGCACAAGAAAGGCACACGTGTCGTTCAGTTTGAGTTCGCTGGAAAATCATACTGAGTAAGTGCACAGTATAGTAATTGTACTTTTATTATGCCTAGACTATATGGTAATATTATCTGTGGTTGATAGTGTTAAAATGTAGTTTCTGTGTTATTGGCATTCTGTTTTCTCATGAAGTATGCATACTATGCTAAGGTACTGTGGGGAAAAAATGCTAATGATTGTTTATAAAATTATTTTTGGACTGTGAATACACCACTCTTGCCTTCACCTGCATCTCGCACAGGAAGGGGACGCTCGTTCAGTTTTCAACTCCATTCAGAATCTTAGAGTTAAGTGTACATTCACTATTTTACAGATGTTACTTTCATTTGATTTATTTACTGTATGGTAAAATATGTTTGCTATGTGGTAATTGTGTTCTTTGTGTCGATAAATTAGTACTAGTATCAGTGAACATCATAATAATGTTAATAATGTAGTTTGTGTAAACAGCATGCTTGCTTTTTTATTTCAGATGTGAGAATAACAGTGTAAAAGAACCTGTTGCAAAGAGAGCCAAAGCAAAGCAGCCCACTCGGTCATGGAAAACAGAGACTGATGTTGACATGTCCCACACTCTGAGATTCCTGCCCACACAGGAACCTGGACCACAGCTGAGACCATGTGATGCACACACTCCCATGAGTGTCTTCAAAATGTTGTTCAAGCTTCCTGCCGCTGTTTTGGATATTTTGGATATTGCACCCATGACGTCTTGACTCT
>NW_015638038.1:144371-148511 GCF_001515625.1 Sinocyclocheilus rhinocerous | reverse complement strand
GTTCTCAAAAGTCTTGTGAACAAATGTTATGTATGTGTTTTATGGCCTTATTTCAGTGACTTTAACATTTTAGTTTTTCACTAAGCATGCATAAATGTTGTTTTCTCAAAAACACAATCACGTACATACATGCTGCTCACATATTATTGTAGCCCAGTTTGTGCTGATTACAGTGTTAATAAAATTTTAGCCATTAAAATGTTTATAAGCAACTGAAAAAAGCACAAATATCAGGGCATGTCAAAACTTCTCCAAGGCCCCAAAACACCCTCGGACCCCAGAGGGCTAGAATGTCTGCATGCATTGAGTAGTATGTCAAGAATTGTGGCCGTTGTATAGCATGTAAGACAATACCCAAGAAGGTTGCATCTTTACACCACATGACCAGCAGTGGGCCTTTTGACTTAGTGTGCATCGACTTCTTGTCAGTTGAACCCGACTCAAAAGGTATGGGTAGTGTACTAGTCGTCATCGACCACTTCATCCGTTACACCCAAGCGTTTGCAACTAAATATCAGAAAGCTCTAACAGTGGCAAAAATACTGTGACAAATTCTTTGTTTGCTACTGCTTAACATCCCATATCCATTCAGACCAGGGACGGGATTTTGAAAGTGGTCTCATAAAGGAGCTGGTAAGAATGCTTGGGATACGAAAATCAAGGAATTCTCCCTACCATCCCCAAGGTGACCCACAGCCTGAAAGTTTCAACAGAACGCATATTTCCATGCTTGGTACACTGGACCGTGCAGAGAAAAGCAGATGGAGTCAACACATTAATCAATTAGTACATGCTTACAACAGTACTTAGAATGAGGCCGCTGGGCATTTGCTGTATTATCTGCTTTTCGGACGGGAGGCTTGTCTACCAGTGGATCTGTGTGTCGGGACATTGACTCATGGAGTGGGAGCCAGAAATCATCACCAATATGTGAAAAGAATGAAGTCAGAGTTGCAGAGAGTATATCAGTTAGCAACTGAAACTGCCCTGAAAAGTCAACAGAGGAACAAACAGTTGTAGGATAAGCAAGCAAAACATCAGACTCTGGCAGTGGGAGATCGGGTGCTGATAAAAAAAAAATTGACATTGACTGGAAAGCACAACCTCACCGACAACTGGAATTCGGTACCCTACCTGGTGGTGGAAAAGCTGAAGAACTTACCTGTATACCAACTGAAATCTGAATCAGGGATGGGAAGTGTAAGGACTCTACATAGAGATCACCTCTTACTTGTTGGGGATGAAGTGAGGTTGTCTGATTCTGAAGAGCCAAGGAAAGTTTTTGCACCACTGGAGACCAGGACATGATCTGTGGAGAGAAAACAAAGAAAATGGTTAAGAAGAAGGAATGTGGCGCTGACTGAAGGTGAACCAAGGACTTATTCTGGAAGTGAGGAGGATGATCTGTGGTATTACTACCCGGATAGGGTAGAGAGACAGCCCAGGCTAAAGAGTGATGCACAGGATGGATCTGCTGTGGAGGAGGACACCGTTTGCCATGGAGATGAATTGGATAAATCCCATGCAGAAATGGCTGAACCAATTTTAACAGAAGGAGGCCATAAAGCAGTGTTTCCCAACCGAGCACACTAGTGGAAAATGTGGAAAATTATCCAAACTTCCTATCTCTATTAAATTTCATTATTATTATTTTAAATCAGTGCTATTGGTCTTTCTTTGGTCTGTTTGAGGGTTTTACAAAAATTTTACCAATGAAAAGCATTCAAAAGAGCTTGTGACTAAACCTCGTAACTCCATTGGATCTTCAAACTGTGAGCGAAACCTCAAAACTCCACCCGCCTCCATTCAGAATGAAGCGTCGCACACAGTCTGGATATGGATCTCCACTTGTTCACAATGCAAGGGTAAATAAAGAACTGATGTTCGAATAAGTACAGCATTTCCTTTACTCAAGAAACACTATGTATGTAAAGGCTAATTTTTTTTTGTGTGTGTGTGTGTTTGAAGAGCAGAGAAGAGTCTTTTGCCGTCTAGTAACCAATATACTTTTGTACATTTTAAATATCCTGTGCATAGCGCTTCATCTTTATATTATGAGATTTTGGCAAAGTGTATTAAAGAACAAGAAAATCTGAGCTCCCATATAACTACAATAAACTTTATAACCTGTAAGTTGATGAAAACATAATGCGATGCACTCACTGCCTCAGATGCGGCTGTTCTAATGACAAAACACATATTGCCATCATTTGCTGGTCAAAAACCTTGTTAACTCCATTTGAGCTAGATTAATTGAGCTAGATAATACCATCTCTGACGTTGCAGTCTTTAATTTAAAAAAAATTTTAAAATCCCCCCTTTGTATTTTTTTTTTCTCTGTAGTTCAGTGCTTAGTGGTGTGCAGTGGGATTTTTTATTTATCAATAATAATCTGCCGTGGCAGAAAAAAGGTTGGGAAACACTGCCATAGAGAACTCTCCTTTCAAATTACAGATGAACCAAGAGATCCTGGTTTAGAAGGGGGGAGCCTGGCATAGATAATGCTACCGGAGAGATATAGACTGTTTATTCTTGCCCCAAAAGAGACCTTTAACCCTGGTTCATAGAGGAATGGTCATTAATGTGAAGAGTGGGGGAGAGTCAGAAAAAAAAAAACCTGTAGTGTCACTCTATGGCACAGTGTACTCAGTGTGCTCAAGTAAGTGCTTATATGGAGCCGTTATCTTTAGTAAGTTTGAATATTGGGCACATGTGAAAAACATGCTTTTGCCCTACAAGTTAGGATGGGCTTTATTTTCATTTTGTGTTAAGACCCTCCCTCCCTGGGAAATGGGAAAATGTGAGCGGTTGAGAGGGAGAAGGGGAGAGAAAGAGAACGGCTGATATGAGCGATTGATTGAGTAAATACAGTGAATTAATCGGTAAATCATCGAAGAAAAATAGTTTATTTTAATTCTAAACAACTTTCTAAGAGTAAATGTCTTCATTCAGTGACATCAGACTTAATGCATAATCTCTTAGGCATTAGTATATTGAACCTGGTGCTGCTCCTTACTAAGCTGTTAAAAAAGGTAGGGGCGCTACATTACATACGGATAAAAGTTTAGGAAAAGTAATTATTCAGTCACTGCATAGAAAGCAGTTTGTGAGGGCAATGTGAAAATGTAAAAAAAAAATGTAATTACTTCCCTAAACATTTGTTTAGAGACATCTAGAATTACTCAGACAACCTTAAAATAAGAGAAGTGATTTTCAAACTTTCTAAAAATGTAAAAGATAATCAGGTGGTCTGTAAAACAAAGATAAAGAACAGAGTTTCAAAAGGTTTATTTCAGTTCTAATGTCATTTGTTATGCTTTTGCCACACACTTTGGACATTTTTTTATTTAATTTACACATATTAGTAACATGTGGTGCATCAATGGCTTGCATTGTTTCCTCACAACAAATATATAATTGATACAGTAAAAAAAAAGTCATCATCATCAACATGTGACAGTTAAGCTAAATCAATATAGTTGAATACATATGACAAAAAAAGAAAAAAACCTACTAGCCATCACAAATTGTACATTGTTTTCAACAAAATAGGGGGGGGGGGAGGTCTATAATACAAGTATAATACAATAATGTTTAAGATAACAAAAATCTATATTTTAACAAAAAAAAATTTACTCAAATATTTCTACTTCTTTTTTTAAAAAGTCTCATTACTTCCTTCCGTAGTTTTGTCAGATTTAGTCCATAAATAAGGGGATTTAACATGGGAGGAACGAGTAGAAATTCTAGTGCCATGAAATTACGCAAATCTTGTGGCATACTCCTAGAACCATACCGAGTGTACAGCACATCAAACAGCAATGCAACAGTCACATTGAGCAGTGCAAGCAGATGTGGTACACATGTTTGTATGAATTTGTTTCTGCCCTCTGTTGACTTTCTGCATTTTCCAATCAAGTGAATGTATGAGCAAAATATCAATACTGCATGTCCAAAATATATAATAATGATTACATACCCAATCACATTATTTACTGTTGTAGAAAAACAGGACAGTTTAACAACTGACCAGTTTTCACAATATAGCTTTTGAATACTAGAGCCACATAAGGTTAGTCTCGATGTTAATACAACTCCAAGACACATGCAAAAAAATGGAGAAAGCCAGCAGAAAAGGAT
>NW_015638038.1:137841-144292 GCF_001515625.1 Sinocyclocheilus rhinocerous | reverse complement strand
CTACAATAAACTTTATAACCTGTAAGTTGATGAAAACATAATGCGATGCACTCACTGCCTCAGATGCGGCTGTTCTAATGACAAAACACATATTGCCATCATTTGCTGGTCAAAAACCTTGTTAACTCCATTTGAGCTAGATTAATTGAGCTAGATAATACCATCTCTGACGTTGCAGTCTTTAATTTAAAAAAAATTTTAAAATCCCCCCTTTGTATTTTTTTTTTCTCTGTAGTTCAGTGCTTAGTGGTGTGCAGTGGGATTTTTTATTTATCAATAATAATCTGCCGTGGCAGAAAAAAGGTTGGGAAACACTGCCATAGAGAACTCTCCTTTCAAATTACAGATGAACCAAGAGATCCTGGTTTAGAAGGGGGGAGCCTGGCATAGATAATGCTACCGGAGAGATATAGACTGTTTATTCTTGCCCCAAAAGAGACCTTTAACCCTGGTTCATAGAGGAATGGTCATTAATGTGAAGAGTGGGGGAGAGTCAGAAAAAAAAAAACCTGTAGTGTCACTCTATGGCACAGTGTACTCAGTGTGCTCAAGTAAGTGCTTATATGGAGCCGTTATCTTTAGTAAGTTTGAATATTGGGCACATGTGAAAAACATGCTTTTGCCCTACAAGTTAGGATGGGCTTTATTTTCATTTTGTGTTAAGACCCTCCCTCCCTGGGAAATGGGAAAATGTGAGCGGTTGAGAGGGAGAAGGGGAGAGAAAGAGAACGGCTGATATGAGCGATTGATTGAGTAAATACAGTGAATTAATCGGTAAATCATCGAAGAAAAATAGTTTATTTTAATTCTAAACAACTTTCTAAGAGTAAATGTCTTCATTCAGTGACATCAGACTTAATGCATAATCTCTTAGGCATTAGTATATTGAACCTGGTGCTGCTCCTTACTAAGCTGTTAAAAAAGGTAGGGGCGCTACATTACATACGGATAAAAGTTTAGGAAAAGTAATTATTCAGTCACTGCATAGAAAGCAGTTTGTGAGGGCAATGTGAAAATGTAAAAAAAAAATGTAATTACTTCCCTAAACATTTGTTTAGAGACATCTAGAATTACTCAGACAACCTTAAAATAAGAGAAGTGATTTTCAAACTTTCTAAAAATGTAAAAGATAATCAGGTGGTCTGTAAAACAAAGATAAAGAACAGAGTTTCAAAAGGTTTATTTCAGTTCTAATGTCATTTGTTATGCTTTTGCCACACACTTTGGACATTTTTTTATTTAATTTACACATATTAGTAACATGTGGTGCATCAATGGCTTGCATTGTTTCCTCACAACAAATATATAATTGATACAGTAAAAAAAAAGTCATCATCATCAACATGTGACAGTTAAGCTAAATCAATATAGTTGAATACATATGACAAAAAAAGAAAAAAACCTACTAGCCATCACAAATTGTACATTGTTTTCAACAAAATAGGGGGGGGGGGAGGTCTATAATACAAGTATAATACAATAATGTTTAAGATAACAAAAATCTATATTTTAACAAAAAAAAATTTACTCAAATATTTCTACTTCTTTTTTTAAAAAGTCTCATTACTTCCTTCCGTAGTTTTGTCAGATTTAGTCCATAAATAAGGGGATTTAACATGGGAGGAACGAGTAGAAATTCTAGTGCCATGAAATTACGCAAATCTTGTGGCATACTCCTAGAACCATACCGAGTGTACAGCACATCAAACAGCAATGCAACAGTCACATTGAGCAGTGCAAGCAGATGTGGTACACATGTTTGTATGAATTTGTTTCTGCCCTCTGTTGACTTTCTGCATTTTCCAATCAAGTGAATGTATGAGCAAAATATCAATACTGCATGTCCAAAATATATAATAATGATTACATACCCAATCACATTATTTACTGTTGTAGAAAAACAGGACAGTTTAACAACTGACCAGTTTTCACAATATAGCTTTTCAATACTAGAGCCACATAAGGTTAGCCTTGATGTTACTACAATTAAAACACACATGCAAAAAAATGGAGAAAGCCAGCAGAAAAGGATACATTCAAGTATTCTCTGATTGGTCATTACTGAATGATACTCCAGTGGTCTACATATTGCCACATACCTGTCATATGCCATCGCTGTTAATGTTGAAAAGTCACACAGAACATATGAATAAATGACAAATATCTGAATCAAACATCCAACATAAGAAATCAAGTGATATTGGGATAATAAATCATACATGAATTTAGGGTAGAATCCAGCTGTGCCAAAAAGTCCATTCATACACAAATTACATATAAATACATACATTGGCTCATGAAGCTTCTTATGCGAGATTACAGTGTAAATAATGATCACATTACACAACACGATTAATGGATAATACAGTGCAGTCAAAGAAAAAAACACAAATCTGTTTCCCATCATTTCATTTAGTCCAGAGAGTGTAAATACTAAGACAATGGACTCATTCTCCAGTGGTGGCTGCATCTGGAATAATATGCAAAGACTTATTATAATGCTATCATTATTCATTAATTAGAATACAATTATTTGTAAGTTAATTTGAAATTAAAGGTTGAATGACATATATCTTACCACAGTCTCTGTTTGTATGTTTGACAGAGTGTTGTGTAAAAGGTTGATTTGGTCTGATATATATGGAGACTGGTCTCATGCTAATTGCCTTGTTTACGAACACTTGTAACAAAAAATCTCTCTTGAGAATCGTTTTAAAAATATGTCAAACTATACAGTATCAAACGTCATGAAAGTAATGTGCAAATAAGCACTCACATATGAATGTTGTCATTAAATAATATTATTAATTTTTGCAAACCCTGTTCTTTCAGTGCAGTTGTTAATTACTTTTGCGGTATGTAAATGTCTAGCTACACTGTAATAACATTATTATATACAGTATTTCACATTGTATTTGTTTTCTATGTTTTTTTTTTCTCTGCAATATGCTTTATATTTGTAAATGTCATGTTTGAAAAGAGTTTTTATTCCAGAATCTTCATTAAAATCACATGCAAGGAATTAATCACAAGGAACAAACAATATTATCAATGTGACAAAAAAGCTAGGGTAGTGATGTAAGTGCAAAACAAATTAAATTATGTGCAGCTATTATAAGGAGTTTTGTAACTACAGTACAAAAACCTTTGATGGCCCCCCACCACCCCCCATAGCTGGAAAAAAAATGGTAAAAGAAACAATAAAATATAATACTGTCAATTTATTTACAGTTTTCACTCAGTCACTCACTCGATATAATATAATTCTTAAAGGAACTGCAGTCATGCCTGGCTCCACAAGGGGCTAGAGTGGGCTGGTTTGGTTCAGCCAGGCAATCATTCAGACTTCTATGCCCCAACTTACGTGAGAAAGTTGCAGCTGAACCTGCTATAAGTTACACCACCGCTGTCAAGCTCCAAAAATTGAAAAATAAATATAGTACATGTTCTTCATACTTTGAATTACAATGCTTAACAACAGCAACTACAGTAGCATAAAGATGTGAGTTTATATTCTTGATAAATCAGTTGTGTCTTATATTTTACTCATAAATTTAAAATTCAAAAAATCCTTTGGGAACTCATGACTGTTTACCTCTCCAGGTTGTTATCATGGAGATATGTAATTCGACATGTAGCTAGCAGGGCTTAATGGGGCCATGACAACCAGCAAAACCTTGTGGAAAACAAAACCTGCATCCCAATTTGTAGGGGCCTATACCAGGATCTCTGGGAAAATGCAGGGAAACAACCTGGACAGATGGCCAGACTCAGGACTGTAGCATATTAGCTCAAAAGGGAAATGTATATAAATAATTACAATTAATAATAATTAATTAAAGTCCCTGTAAAGTCAATATTAAGTATGTGTTCTGAGTTTTTCACACCACAGAAAAATGTATTATTAACCACTCAGCCAAATTTGAATGATAAAAAAATCCGCTAAGTACATAAAATAAGTTATCAAAATCTCGAAAAAATGGCCGGTATCCTCTGCTCTCAAATGCTAGGGGCATGTCCGCTGTCTGCACTGAAACCATGCCCACTCGTGGGAAGGCTGCCGCCTCTTAACTGTCAAATACCGCTACAGCCTGAATGGATGCTCCTAGCAGCTTAATAGGATTTACAAAGAAATGGTAAAAGAAACAATAAAATATAATACTGTCAATTTATTTACAGTTTTCACTCAGTCACTCACTCGATATAATATAATTCTTAAAGGAACTGCAGTCATGCCTGGCTCCACAAGGGGCTAGAGTGGGCTGGTTTGGTTCAGCCAGGCAATCATTCAGACTTCTATGCCCCAACTTACGTGAGAAAGTTGCAGCTGAACCTGCTATAAGTTACACCACCGCTGTCAAGCTCCAAAAATTGAAAAATAAATATAGTACATGTTCTTCATACTTTGAATTACAATGCTTAACAACAGCAACTACAGTAGCATAAAGATGTGAGTTTATATTCTTGATAAATCAGTTGTGTCTTATATTTTACTCATAAATTTAAAATTCAAAAAATCCTTTGGGAACTCATGACTGTTTACCTCTCCAGGTTGTTATCATGGAGATATGTAATTCGACATGTAGCTAGCAGGGCTTAATGGGGCCATGACAACCAGCAAAACCTTGTGGAAAACAAAACCTGCATCCCAATTTGTAGGGGCCTATACCAGGATCTCTGGGAAAATGCAGGGAAACAACCTGGACAGATGGCCAGACTCAGGACTGTAGCATATTAGCTCAAAAGGGAAATGTATATAAATAATTACAATTAATAATAATTAATTAAAGTCCCTGTAAAGTCAATATTAAGTATGTGTTCTGAGTTTTTCACACCACAGAAAAATGTATTATTAACCACTCAGCCAAATTTGAATGATAAAAAAATCCGCTAAGTACATAAAATAAGTTATCAAAATCTCGAAAAAATGGCCGGTATCCTCTGCTCTCAAATGCTAGGGGCATGTCCGCTGTCTGCACTGAAACCATGCCCACTCGTGGGAAGGCTGCCGCCTCTTAACTGTCAAATACCGCTACAGCCTGAATGGATGCTCCTAGCAGCTTAATAGGATTTACAAAGCCATACATGTTTGAGCCTCCAGAGCCAGAATCCAATTCAGAGGACCGGCTACCCGAGAATCAACCTTGTCCCTCTCGGTCTGCTACAGAATTGAAAGGACGCCGAGCTGTTTCGTAAGTTATCGCAACCAGGTGATATGCATTTCTGTGACGAAGACATAGCTAGCTAGCAAACTGTAGGCTGTAGTAACTAATGGTACTGACAGTAACTCGCGATTGTGCGGGTGAATTGATTAGAATGTGCTCTAGTTATAGTGTTAGGGGAGGGGCCATTCCACTTCGAGTGTAATCTAAACAAGCCAATGCACATTGGCATGCGATGATTGCATCCAGCTGCCGCTGATCACAGCGTGAGCATAAAAAGGCAGCCGGTGCAACGCATACCACGTTTTCGCTGAGGAGCCGAGCCGGTGACCCGTCCGCTCAGCGGTGGTACAGAAGCCGTGGCGACGGGATGTGACGTCTCTGTTCCCTCCTTCAGGGAACGAGGGTTACATACGTAACCGAGATGTTCCCTTTCAGTCAGTCACTCCGAGTCACGTCGGTAACCGACGAATTGGGATCCCTACCACAGCGCCATGGATGCTGCCCCTTCCAGTGTCCTGTGCGAAGAAGATTAGAGGTGATTGTAACCCTCATGGAAATGGCAGAAGTCTGCCGGGGAAACACGGGCTCTGAAGCTATACCGTGGACTTTACAGATATGGGAACCACTTAGGCCTCTACATATGGAAACCAGCCCTCTACCGGTTCTCACGGATTCAGTTGCGCGTTCCGCCACGTCTGGCTGCCGAGGGGATAGAGGAGCTCGACAGGGCCTACAGTATGGACACTCTGGAGCAGTTCTAGCAAGCCGACACTAAACCGGGGCCTCTCAGCGCTTCTACCCGTTTGAGGTGAGAACACAGGGTAACTGCCGCTGCAGCTGCCATATGCCCCAGGAGCCCCTGAAATAGTTTCAGTGGGACTGCTGTCCTGCCCTTGAACGAATTCAAGCAGTTGAGCACCGACCGTGCACGTTCCTCTGTGAGGCATGCTGTCTGTTCGACCGAATCCAACTCCATACAGAGAAAAGAGATCCTCTGCATCTGGGAGAGTTTGCTCTTTTCCCAGTTGACCTGAAGGCTCAACCGGCTGAGGTGCAAAAGCACCAAGTCCCTGTCTGCACAACGTATTCTGAGACTGAGCTAGTATGTTGCTGAACTTGGGCGGGCGCCGGGCGAACTGAATCGCATAGCTGAGGCTGATGGTCCGCAGAAGCCAACGAGACGGGTTGAGTTGCGCTAGCCAGGCACCCCAGATACCGTGCAAGCGTGACCAGCGGAACCACCGCCGTACCCGCAGTGGGGCAGCAAGGTGGAACGCAGGGACCCA
>NW_015638038.1:127878-137648 GCF_001515625.1 Sinocyclocheilus rhinocerous | reverse complement strand
GCTGAAGAGGCCGGTCTGGGACACAGGGGCATTAAGGAACCGAACTTTGTCGGCGTCCCTCATATCAACCAGACACAGTCAGAGATGGCGCCCCTGGACCACAAGTGTGGACATCGCACGACACAGAGAACTTGCGGTGACCTTCGTCGCTCCGCGAGGTCAGTCAGTAGCGGTTCAGAGCTCTTTCAGAACTTCCGGCGCCAGGTAACAACCGCATCCAGAAATGCACGAGTGAAACGGCATCTTTAAAAAGACGATCCGTCGTCTTTAGAAAGACGCACATGCTTATTGTACTATTTTAGAGAAATTGGCTCTTTTAGGGAAATGCTCTTTTACGTGCTGAGACAGCACGACAGGGGGTAATGCAGCCTGAAGTGCGCAACCCACTCGACACAGGAACGACCACCGCTGATGGTGCTTAGGGATCCCAATTCGTCGGTCACCGACATGACTCGGAGTGACCAACTGAAAGGGAACTCATGTAATTTGTGCACAAAAGTTTTATTAACTAAACGCTAACACATAACTAGTCTAAACGAACAAATATACACTCATGCATACATAAAAAGGGGAGTTAAAGTGGATGAATGAAACCATTAGAGAAAACAGAGCATGCAGCTTTGGAAAATGAGTCAGTTAACCACCTGAGTGAAACCATCAGTGCCGTTTTACAACGGGGTCTACAGCTTATATTAAAGGTGACATATCATGAAAAGCTGACTTTTCCAGGTTTTAAGTGCTATAATCAGGTCCCCGGTGCATCTACCAACCAAGGAAACGTGAAAAAGATTAACCCAGTAACTTTGTTTTGGTAAGCCTTTTTCTGCAAGCGTCTGAAAAAACGAGCGCATCTGATTTCGCTCCCCTAGTGACATTGCAAAGGGATCTCATTATAATATTACCGCCCCTTAATCTGTAAATTTCCACCCACGGTGCCGTCATTTTGATTTTGCAAGCGACAACGGTGTACTAGCTCTAATGCCATGGCGAAAGCTCGAGCAAAACATGCTACTGTTCTGCCTTTGGCTGCACAGATGAGCGCAGAACACTATTTAGAGTCCCAGCCTCAGAGGAGACAAGAGAGAAGTGGATTTATTGATTTATTTACTATATATTGCTGCAGCCACACAGATCTAAAATAAACATACAATTTATTTCCAAGCTGTTTACCTTCACAGACATAACTGACTGTGTTTGTAACTCGTGTGTTTTTAACCTAAACTTGTGTGTGAATGAGAACTTAGTTTAGTACTCACATGCTGTGACAGCCGCTTTCTGTACATGTGCACTCAGAAAACCGTATATCAGAAGTTTAAACTAATATTGTTCAAAACGCATGATTTTAGCACGATAAACATGATAATCAGAACCAAAACAGATGTTTTTTTTAGCAGGTACGAGCTGTAATGATGCAGCTCTATTCTGGAAAAGAGGGCGGGGAACAGCAGCTGATTTGCATTTAAAGAGACAGGCACGAAAAGCAGCGTGTTTCTGCTTCCACTCAAAATAAGCATTTTCAAAATGATATAATAAATGATCTGTGGGGTATTTTGAGCTGAAACTTTACAGACACATTCTGGGGACACCAGAGACTTATATTACATATTGTAAAAAGGGGCATAATATGTCTCCTTTAAACCTCTCTTTTGTTTAGTTAAATGTACGATACTTGCATTGCCTTGGCCGTTGAACAAGCATCCGGATGCAGTCTCGGATGAAAGTCTTGATGGTTTGAAGGTTTAGTCGTGTTGGAATTGTGGTCACGTTCTTCCAGGTTTGAAGAGGGATGAACTTCCAAAGATGTTATTCTGACTCAGTGGTGATTGGGAGAGTTGTCTCCCAGATGGAAAGTGAAGACATGGTTGCAGTCGAGGTCTGCCAGGTGCGACTGCGCCAGCCCAGCAGAAGACGGGAAGGTGACGAGAGAGAGTGAGACAAGAGAAAAAAAGCCCAAAAGCTAGACGTGTCACTGATGTGAGACCTTTTAAGTTTTGTGGGGGTCACACCTCTGGGGGATCAAAGAGCCAATGGTGTCTTGAACATTTGGAGGTAAAGTTTACGACTCTTTGTCTTCGAGGATGGTGTTTTGCATATTTAACTGGATTGGGTGTTGATGCAAAACTATTAAAGATTCATAGAACACTAATATGTTGCATAAGTATCAACATATAAAATACACTCTCATTTAGATCATGAAAATACAAATTCATAGATATTAACTAAGCATAAGCATGTATAAACCAGTATACAACACAAGAGAATATACACGAATAGTAATAATACACACAGTGACCTGAGGATATGTGTGTTCATTCAAAGAAAGGTTTGTCTATGAATTAATTAGAGAAGAGTCCATTTCTATGGTCATTATGTGTTTTATTATGTTCCTGTGAGGAAAATGAGTGAGAGTTGCTTTGCCCGCATTCCTTTGAGCAATAAAACCAGTGTTATCAGATGATTTGTCTTTTGTTGCCATGGAACAAGAGGACTGTTTTGCCTTTTTGAGGTGTTAGTTGCATTTCGGGGGAAGGGTCCATAGACCCTCATAGTTGGCTTGTTGTTTGGGTGAGGGGTGTTAGGGATCATTTGTTGAATATAACAAATAATTGTGTGTCTGATTGGTCCACATGCTACAGGAGTAGCACAAACACATTCAAAGGCAATTTAGTGTCTCCATTTCCTACATGTGGAAGCAGGGGCATCGCTAGCAATTTTGGGTCCTATGAAAGAAAATGAGGTTGGGCCCCTACCGCACCCATTCCGCACCAAACATACAAGCCAACCTAGTTATCCAAAATCTTTGTCTGCAATTTTATAATTCTGACCTATTACTTTTGCTATTGCTTTTGACCACTAGGTATCAGTATTTAGTCAGAGACCTACACATAGCTGCGGAAACATATTTTATTTGGGGGTGCTGGGGGTGGGGCTTGATGTTGAAGGGCAGGGCCGCGGTGGGGATTTTAAACAAAATCCTAATATTAAACAGCCCAAACACTTATAGATGAACATACAAATTAATGAAGACAGAGTTATATGAGAACAAATATATATTTGTGCTTTTGTGATTTTAGCTCAATAAAAATTTTTTTCTTTAATATTTTTATTATTTTAAGGGGATTTTACTAAATATTAACCTCTAAATTATGCACCATTTATCATCTGCAATATCAGGGTGTAACCTCTAGATGGCTGTATAGCCCTATATATAAATGCATATAAACCGTTTGCTACAGAATGTTGATTTGAAGTGTAAGTTATTATTATTTTAGTCAAATCTGGACAGAGAAAGCATTTTGTTAGGCTACTCATACTAGCTACAGAGTGATCAGTCACACGAAAGTCATCAGAATTAATATTGGCTCAGTGTAACCAGGGCAATATTTTAAAACATAGAATTGAGTGTTTACATACCATGAACAGAGACGTTCTGTGTATCCTATTTGAAAAAATCTGCATCGCAATCAGCAACTGGTAAGTTGAGATTCCAGTGGCTTTACTGAAATTTGTAAAAAGGCTTTACAAAGCATTGAGAGCACTTCGATCCAATGATGTGGAGCATTATCAAATTTAGAGGCTATGTTACGTGACAGCGTTTTGTGCTCCCCCCCCCATGTTTTCTTCTGTCTCTCTACTCGCTGCTGTCTTTCTTCTTTAGGTTTTGCCATTGGCTGGCTGCACTGTCTGTCAGGATCTGTGTATCTGTGACAGCCAATCACGAATGACGGCTCGGTATTTAAAAAGCTCATGCTCGTGCTTCGAGAGAGAGACGGAGTTGGGCCTTGCTTCGCCGCTGCTCATTTTTGCTGCTGTTAGTCTCTCTCTGTATGCTACTTTTAGGACTGTGTGTTTGTGTGTGTGGTTCGCTCCTAACCGTTGTTTAGTCAGTGGACACCTTCCCTGATCTGTGTTACACCTTCCCAGAGAGAAGAGTGAGGAAAGTACGTCACGTGACATATATATTACAACACGCAGGTTTGCCTTTGTTAAACACACCAGGTCAGGAGCATGTGCCACTTTATGTATATTTTGTTTTAGGACAGTGTAGGCTAATTAGGGCAAGTGACGCCGAAGACTCATGTTTATTTTCTTTCGTTTGTTTTCAGTTAGGACAGAGGGAGGGGTTTTTAAGTTAGCACCTTATGTTTTGTTATTTTCTTTAATTTAGCACCACTCATTCTCCTTCTCTCTGTGGTCTGGTTTTTCTTTTGTTGTTTTGATTAAGTATAGTTTCTTATGTACAGTTGTAAATAGGCTCATGGTTTATTGCATGATTTGCACTTAGCTTTCACATGCTGGGTTGTAAATATTTATAATCTGTTAATAAAGCGAACCACCTTTATTTGTTTTGAAACTTCCAGTTGTCTTGGCTTCGGTCATTCCCTGTGTTCCTCATTATTTGTGTATAAACAGTAGGGGTGTTTGTCTGAGTGGCCTTTATGTACGTTCCCCTTTTCCCCTAGACCGCCACACCACTAGGGGACGTAACAGGCTACAATTCATAGTTTACATGACTGGCTCGAAGACCTGGCGGGCAAAACATCCATAGAATTGCAGCACAAGCCTGCCAATTTTGTTTCCAATCCACAAATATTTCGATCTTTTGATGACCGGACTTATATTTTTACTTTACAAATTACAGACATGGCCGATTCGCACGGGATTAAGATCACAGACAACCTCCGCAATTATTACAAATGACTGGAGGTCACCAGGTAATACTAATCCCGTGCGAATAGGACTTTTGTCGAACTCGAAGACATCTCTAATTTGACAGTTTACCATCTGATCTCACTCAGTGACTCTAGGCTACGTAGGATGGGACAGAACCAAACAGATGTCTGGGGGCCCCAAAGTGCGTGGGCCCTTAGAATTGTCCCAACAACATGGGAGAAAATATACACACGCCACACAGAGGGGCCTCTCTGCTTAGCCTGAACTCAAGCCTGGGACTATATTGCCATTAGCTGACAGTGCTACCTACTGGGAGGACACTGCCAGACTCAGGGAGATATTTAGAATTGAAACCCAATAGCAATATTTTTTTAGAACATGTGCAACACAGGTAAGATGACAACCACACATCACCATACGTTTTATCATGTCCTTGATTGCAATAGTGACAGATGACAGTGCTTAGAACTCAGGAGGCTGAGATTGCTGCTTATGTGTGGAGGGAGAGTCTGGAGAGGGTGTGACATTTTTTTTTTGTGAGTGGTTAACCGGATTGGTCTGTTGCCCAATGGTGTCTGCACACTGAAGCACTCTTCCGGTGAGCAGGGAAATGATGGAGATCTTTGATTGCTCTGTGGGAAAACAATAAGGCTGTATCTCCAGCGCACAGGAGTAGGAAGCTTCAGCAGCCCTCTGCCATGCCAGAGTAGGGTGCTGGATTGGCCATGGGACTGGCAGTGAATAGGTGTGTTCGGCTTGAAGCGGCTCTGTGCAGACCGATCGGTGTATGACATCAAAGTACCGCGAGAGCGTTTCGAAAGCATGCAAAGTTATCTGCTTTCTAGAGCTCTCGCGGTACTTTGATGTCATACACCGATTGATCTACGCAGAGCCGCTTCAAGTCGAACACACCTAATATGTAGTGGTAGCTGTGCATGGCATCAGTAAGGCAGAAGTGGTGGTGGAGCAGGTGTGTAAACAGAGCAGGCAATCAACCAAATCCTTGAATGGATCATCGGTGCTGGTGCCTGCTTGGTTCATACTGTGGTCTGGCCTTCTGTCTGGACACTACTATATAGATGGTGGTAATTTAAAGTCAGTAGCAGGTATTTGTTGGAAAATGTGCAACACAGGTAAGCTGACAACCACACACCACAATCATGAACACGTAGATCAGATATTAATAGCAATATAGTTTGCAGGACTCTGGAGAACAGTGATGGAGAACAACAATGGAGAACAACGAGTGCAGGGTTTTATTGTCTCCTTTAGGCTGGAATACACTACACAACTATTAAAATCTGAAAATATATTAAAAGGAATCATACACTTACCGACTTTTTAAACGGTCACAGAGGAAAAATGGACTATCATACACTAAACCAGTGGTTCTTAATCCTGGTCCTGGGGACCCCCCGCTCTGGACATTTTGCATGTCTCCCTTATCTGACACACTCAGTTCAGTTCATAGAGCTCTCTCCTAATGAGCTGATGATCTCAATCAGGTGTGTTAAATAAGGGAGATATGCAAAATGTGCAGAGCGGGGGTCCCCACGACCAGGATTAAGAACCACTGTACTAAACGACTGAGGATCATACACTACCAGACTTTAAAGTCATTTTGATCACAACAACTCATGCAGAAATGTTTGCCTTGTTTCTAGGAGACTCGTGACAAGTGAAAATATATGATCTAAAATTGGCTGAATATATCAAATATGTTTGATATCCTCCAGCTGCGTATATTCATAGTCTGAAGCTTAAAAAAATCTGAGTCTGTGACCATCATACACTCAGCGATTTTCTATGAAATCTGTCAGCTCAAATCTGCAGACTGGCTCTGACTTTCGGCAATTAGTGTCAACTTCTCCAGACTGTAAATCAGGGCTAAAATGGAGACAGCAGGGACCAAGGTAGTGAAGATGTTGGGATGAGCCAGGGAGGAGCCATGCAGGGGCCCAGAGCACAGCCAGGATGAAGGCCCATGGTGGAGTCGATGGAGGAAGGAGCCATGGTGGAGAAGGCCTTGACGACACCATGGGGATGAGCAATGGAGATGGAGCCGAGCAGACGGAGAGCCAGGGTGACACTGGAGGCCTGGAGGGCTGAGGCGGAGCTCCCCGTCTCTAGCTCATGCAACTGACCCAGAAGTCTGCTGTGGAGCTGGAGCGACTGAGGAATAAGGTGGTACCAGACGGATGGAGGGACAAGGTGAAGCCAGAGGAGTGGAATCCTGTGGTGGAGGTGCAGAATCCCTCAATGATGGACAATAGTTCTGACTGTTTTTCTCAGTCCTCTGAGGTGCTGGCTCATGCCTCGCAGCACGCTCGAGCTCTTCTCTTCTCTTTTTTTTTAGAATGAAGATTTTTATTTCAGATCTAATATTATTTGTTGCATTACAGCCTCACAGTTTGGACATTTTTTTAATTTACAATTTCATTAGTAACAGCATGGGTGGCTCAGTGGTTAGCATGCCTTGCGACAAGAATACCCAAGTTGAGCCAGGAGGACTTTCTGTGTGGATGAGTTGGTGTTGCATGAGTTTCCCCCACAGTCCAAAGACATGAAGCATATGTGAATTGTACACACTAATGCTGGTTATACATTACACAATTTTAGGCCTGATGTTTACTTGCTGACAGTTTTCTGGAGATCGCCAACACAAACCTAACTCAAAATATCTAAGTCAAATCGGTGCTTGTCTGCATGAGTATCAAAGATGTGATCTGAGAGAAGCACCAATGAGAGGAGTGAAATCTTACATCATTCCCTCTATCACTTCTTGTGCATGCATTTTGTAGACAGAGTTGTCTGGGATTCTTTCTAGTAAAGTAGTGTGTAATGTGTGACCCCCAGTTACCAATCCTTTGTGTAATGTGCAAACCAGAATGCGTCCATGCAGCGGGGTGAAGGCTGGCTGGGCTCTGGGTCGAGGGCTGTGATTGAACCGCTGCTGTGCCGGAGTACCCAGCCCAAATATTCAAGCAAAATCCTCTGTTCAGGGAGGAGGAGGAGATGCACTGCTGGCGAATCCATCTCTCTGTTGTTTCGGTCCAGTATTCTGTTACGTGTTTTGCAGGATAAAGTGCATGATGCATGAGAATCCAAGTGATCAGTCTTTAATAATAAATATAACAGGAATACACTGGAGATAACAGGCGCCAATGTGACACAATCACAGAAACATAACCAATACTGGACAACTAACAGAGGAAGAAACAGGGCTTAAATAACAGAAGAGTAATCAAGGAGAAAGTGGAACAGGTGTGGGAACTAATCGGTAACTATGGAAACAAACAAGGATGAGGAATATAGGCAAACAGGAACACAGTGCAAACTACATCAAAACATAATATAACCCTGACAACCCCAAACCCACCCTTCAGTGGTGCATGAGCAGACCATGCGAAAAATATACAAATGAGGTTGTACAAATTCATACAAATTTGCCATTTGGTGGACACAAAAAGTGGTATAACAACCCAAAAAATTAACTTGATTTTTTTTTTTTTTTTTAGAATGAAGATTTTTATTTCAGATCTAATATTATTTGTTGCATTACAGCCTCACAGTTTGGACATTTTTTTAATTTACAATTTCATTAGTAACAGCATGGGTGGCTCAGTGGTTAGCATGCCTTGCGACAAGAATACCCAAGTTGAGCCAGGAGGACTTTCTGTGTGGATGAGTTGGTGTTGCATGAGTTTCCCCCACAGTCCAAAGACATGAAGCATATGTGAATTGTACACACTAATGCTGGTTATACATTACACAATTTTAGGCCTGATGTTTACTTGCTGACAGTTTTCTGGAGATCGCCAACACAAACCTAACTCAAAACATCTAAGTCAAATCGGTGCTTGTCTGCATGAGTATCAAAGATGTGATCTGAGAGAAGCACCAATGAGAGGAGTGAAATCTTACATCATTCCCTCTATCACTTCTTGTGCATGCATTTTGTAGACAGAGTTGTCTGGGATTCTTTCTAGTAAAGTAGTGTGTAATGTGTGACCCCCAGTTACCAATCCTTTGTGTAATGTGCAAACCAGAATGCTTTTATAATAACCAAAACAGTCATGTAATGTGAAAGGAACAGTGATCAGATGGCTCTGAAAAGGTAGTGTAGTGCATAAAATTGCCTGTGTGTGTCTGTGTGTGTGTGTGTGTGTGTGTGTGTGTGTTATTGTGACGGACGCGCCATATATCTAATTTAGTCTAATTTGGATGCAATGTCAGAAATGTTTAATAATAATAATAATAATAATATTTTTTTTTATTTATATAGTGCCTTTCCAAAACCCAAGGTCACTTTACAAGTCAGGTTTAAGGAACAGAAACAGATAAACATCAAAACCAGAAGACAGAACACATAGCAAGAGCTGAGAATAATATACAGAGACCACTTACAAAGTTAGATTAGAGATTCATGAGAATGTAGATAAACATCCTTAACAGGGTACAAATTACAGACTGAGAAATGAAGAGTAATACTCAGAGAAAAAATGTGTTTTTAAGAGGTTTTTGAAGGAGAGAAGCCCTTAGAAAGCACACAACGCACTGAACAATATGTTATTGACCAAACCAAAGTACGAGAGACAGAACTCCAGCTGTGTGATGTCCCTGCAAAAACAGAACCAAGCCCAAGTTACAGCATTTCAGCTTCACATCTCAAACCTGAAGCCAAACCTTTCCTTTCACGACAAACCAGTGTTGCTTTCCAACCTACTGATACTACCTCACAGCAGCCATGCATCTATGAAAATGAGTATGTTGGTAAGTCATGCGAATCTGGGTTTGAGAGCAACAATTCGACTCCTTTGCAACATTTCAGACCACAAAATAGCAACGGTCATCCTACTCCTCTGCCCTACCCCATATCCCCAAACTCAAATAATTGCAGCTCAAACATAAATGACTTCGTAAGATATCTTGCTCGTCGTGAGCTTGTGGCAACAGGCTTACTGCAGTTTAATGACAAACCTCAGAATTACAGAGCCTGGAAACGTTCTTTTCAGACTGCAACTACTGATTTAAACCTGACTCCAAGTGAAGAGATGGATCTCCTGCTGAAGTGGCTTGGCAAGGAGTCAGCAGAG
>NW_015638038.1:116615-126859 GCF_001515625.1 Sinocyclocheilus rhinocerous | reverse complement strand
TTTTTTTTTTTTTTTTTTGTACAAATGCGTTCATCTCTTATGGAGTTATTGGATCAGGTGTTGAATTTAATTGGAATTAGGGTTGAATCTAAACTCTGAATCTAAAATCTAAACTCTGCAGAGCTCTGGCCCTCCAGGAACTAAACGCTGGATTTTCAAAAGTATGTGAAATATGTAAAGTTCGCGACATAGACTCTTGAAAATACGTCCAAGAGTTTCTGGTCTGTTATTATGGGGACATTTCCATGCCCCTAAACATGACGCGGCACAAAACAAAACATGATTGGTTTATTTACCTGTCAGTTATATGGCCTCTTTGGCAGTCCTTGGCCACTCAAAGCCGCCAAGGTTCCCAGACCTTCTGCCAGAGTTGGCAAGTCTGCTTATAATATGCAACTATAGGCTTCTGTTTTTGTTCAAATCCGTGAAAAAAATCCCAGGTTGAGTTTTTATTTTTTTTGGGCTTATTTAAAAAAAATGGTCACTTGTTAGGAAAATCTGACAAGCAACTTCGTTTCTTTACATTCATGTTAGCCATATTCTCCATTGCATTGATTGACACTCTGTCTGCTCACAGTAGCAGACAGAGTGTGTTATATTATCAGTGCAATAATATAAGTGATGTAGCGTAATTCGTCAAACATTCCACCCCCTCATTGGAGAAAAATCACGTTCAACATTGTGACGCTGTAATCCAAGCGATGTAGTAGACGTAATAGAGGAGTGGGATGACTTTAATTTATAAGGTAAATTTTTTATTTTTACAATGTATTTGTAATGTATTAATGATAACGGGCTATAATAAAAAACAAGTAGGCCTATACTGATGCTAACAGTATATACATTTGGTTCGAATATATTTTATTAGGCCATATTTTTATAAGCCCACATACTGTATAAATATGTGGCTATGTTACATCTTCCCCTTAAAGCTCTTGTCTTCATCTCCTTTTCCTTCTCTCCAACCCTGTTCTGCTCACAGGTGATCGGAGATGTGAGTGCCTCCCGCTTTGTTGCAGTTTGCTGATTTTGTAAAATAACTTCTGTTTTTACATTTCAAATAAAAGAGCGGTTTCAGTTTAATAAGTTGCAGGCTCATTTATTGGTAATAAATAATTCATAATAAATAATATTAATGATAATGAATAATCAAATTGTTTTGTTACCATTTAATATGTTTCATGTCTTGTTTTAGTTTTTGAAGCTAATATCTATGCTTTTCTTTATTTGGTTGTGGTCCCTTTAAGAATCTTAAGTTTCAGCAAGAGTCCTGCCATGTGACCAGTAATAAGGAAGTGAGCAAGCATGACACAGAGAGTAGCATGTTTAGTGGATCTGAAGCTATACTGTGATATTTGCATACATCTTGCGTCTGTTGTAGCATCGTGGGTATGTATTGACTGTTTTTAACAATATCTATGATTGCAGATTATTATTTGGGGATAGTGTTACATTTTATGGAGCTGATTGTTAGAAGCCTATTATTCTCTATCTACCTCACTATAGTTAATGACATTTCGTTGTGGTAATGTTTATACTGTTCCTAGACCATTAAAAGTTCATATAAATGCAGTACAGATAGAACAGTGATTAGAAAATTAAATACATGTTAAATATACATACATTACATTTAAAGATATTTGTTAAATACATAAACTTGTGACAGTAAAAGGAAAAAAAGGAGATTTAATTCATTTCATTTGATTATATCTGTTGATTATGCGTTTTGTATGTTTCAGTTTCACTTTTCCTCACAACGTCAATAAACCTGTGGACAAGGAGCCTATGTCTTCAGAGTCTTGATGTTAGGGAAGAGTTTATCTGGCTGTCAAGTTATATACAGCACATATACCGAGGGCAGTACAGTGAAACCACGACTTTTAAGGCGAGATAACGCAATGCAAGCTGGCAGATAACAATAAAAGCAGTGTCACACACAGCCAGTGGACAACTATCAGATTATCAGTGTGTGGAGAGATACACCACTAGACTTTGCCATGGCAACAGATACATCTTCAGTAAAGACGCGCTCGCGTGCTTCATGCTCTTCAGTACGATCAAGTACATCGTCAGCAGCAGCTAAGGCGAGAGCGAGAGCAGAAGCAGCAAAAGCACGTCTTACCTTCGCCGAAGAGGAAGTTAATCTAAAGCTACAAAAAGCCAGAGTGGAAGCATCTATGGAAATGCTACAGCATAAGAAAGAGGCAGCTGCAGCAGTCGCAGAAGCGGAGGCGCTTGAAGCTGCTATTGATGAGAATGCTGAGAAACACAGTTGCAAGCTAAGTTTGAATTCTGCTCCCTTAGAAAGCACACAACGCACTGAACAATATGTTATTGACCAAACCAAAGTACGAGAGACAGAACTCCAGCTGTGTGATGTCCCTGCAAAAACAGAACCAAGCCCAAGTTACAGCATTTCAGCTTCACATCTCAAACCTGAAGCCAAACCTTTCCTTACCAGTGTTGCCAGTGTTGCTTTCCAACCTACTGATACTACCTCACAGCAGCCATGCATCTATGAAAATGGTAAGTCATGTAAGTCATGCGAAGCTGGGTTTGAGAACAACAATTCGACTCCTTTGCAACATTTCAGACCACAAAATAGCAACGGTCATCTTACTCCTCTGCCCTACCCCATATCCCCAAACTCACATAATTGCAACTCAAACATAAATGACTTTGTGAGATATCTTGCTCGTCGTGAGCTTGTGGCAACAGGCTTACTGCAGTTTAATGACAAACCTCAGAATTGCAGAGCCTGGAAACGTTCTTTTCAGACTGCAACTACTGATTTAAACCTGACTCCAAGTGAAGAGATGGATCTCCTGCTGAAGTGGCTTGGCAAGGAGTCAGCAGAGCATGTCGAACAGATAAGGGCAATACACATAAACTATCCACAAGCTGGGCTGGCTATGGCTTGGGACAGACTTGATCAAACATATGGCTCAATGGAAGCAATAGAAGATGCCCTGTTCAAACGAATTGACGCCTTTCCTAAAATAGCCAACCGAGATTACTCTAAACTGACAAAATTGAGCGATCTGTTAATGGAGCTTCAGTCTGCTAAGGCCGAAGGTGACTTGCCAGGTCTTGCTTTCTTAGACACTGCAAGAGGTGTCAATCCAATAGTACTGAAGCTACCGTTTCGTTTGCAAGAGAAATGGGCATCAGTTGGTGCAGCCTACAAGCGACAAAACCATGTTCCTTATCCTCCCTTTGCCTACTTTGTAGACTTTGTTAGCCAGGAGGCAAGCATTGGAAACTTTTTCTCTCACATAGAAATGGCTCCCAAAATAGAGAAGACAACTTGGAAGCCCAGTAAACAACGAGAAATCTCTGTACACAAGACAGCGGTATCTTTCAGAGTTCCCAATTATGCTGGCGAGCTTGCAAAAAATCTGATGACTGCAATAAACTGTGTCCCATTCATAGAAAACCGCATCCTCTGAATAAATGCCGTGCTTTTCGGGGAAAACCCATTGACCCATTGAGAATAATGTGTGCTTTAAATGCTGTGCTTCGACATCACATATTGCAAAGAACTGTAAGACTAAAGGCCAATGTTCTGAATGTAAAAGCGAAAGACACCACACGGCGCTCCACCCTGGGCCTGCACCCTGGATAGAGGCAGACCCTGCTACTAAGCACGGCGGGGAGGGGGAGGAAATCTCACCTCAATCTCAAGTCACTAGCAAATGCACAGAAGTCTGTGGGGAAGATCAGACAGACCAATCTTTCTCTAAAATATGCCTTGTAAAAGTATTTCCAACGGGCCGCAGAGACAAGGCAGTGAAGCTATATGCAATTCTGGATGAACAGAGTAACAGGTCGCTGGTTTGTTCACAGTTCTTTGAAGTGTTCAGTGACCAAAGTCCAAGTGCTCCTTACATATTGAGAACATGTGCGGGAGTAAAGGAGTCAGTTGGAAGAAGGGCCAGTGGCTATGAAGTATAATCTCTGGATGGAACTGTTTGCATCCCATTACCAAGCCTTATAGAATGCAATGACATTCCTAATAATAGAGATGAGATTCCAACCCCCGAGGTGGCTCGCAGTCACGCACACCTAAAGTCTGTGGCACACCTCATCCCAGAACAGGACCCACAAGTCCCAATTATGCTTCTCTTAGGTCGGGACATTATAAGAGTTCATAAAGTCCGTAAACAGGTGAATGGCCCACACAACCTGCCCTATGCACAGAAGTTGGATCTGGGATGGGTTATCGTAGGCAATGTGTGTCTAGGAAATGTTCACAAACCACTGACAATCAGAACCTTCCACACAATCACCACAGAACCAAAACGCCCAACGCTCTTTGATCCATGTCCTAATGTGTTCCATGTTAAGGAAACACACAAAGACAACCGAATAACTAACTACTCCCCAACATATTCTGTGGATGAATCTTTCTGTGATGCTGACCACCTGGGATGCACCATGTTTAAGTGATCCAAAGAAGACAACCAGGTGGCTCCTTCGATTCAGGACACCTCTTTCATGAAAATCATGGATGAAGGTCTACGAAAGGATTCAAACAACAGTTGGGTAGCGCCATTACCCTTTAAAAACCCACGTCCACGTCTCCCCAACAACAGGCCTCAAGCACTGAAACGTCTTATGTCTCTCAAGCGCAACCTTGAAAGGAAGCCTGTAACGAGAGAACACTTCCTCAGCTTCATGGACAAGATATTTAAAAATGGCCATGCTGATTTAGCTCCTCCTCTGAGTGAGAAAGAAGAACAATGGTACCTGCCAACATTCAGAGTGTACCATCTGAAGAAACCTAACCAAATCAGAGTAGTTTTTTATTCTAGTGCCCAACACAATGGTATATCACTTAATGATGTGCTTTTAACAGGGCCTGACCTGAACAACACTCTGGTGGGAGTACTGATCCGCTTCAGGACAGAAGCCATTGCCTTTACTGCAGACATAGAACAGATGTTCTACTGTTTTTTGGTAAGGGAAGAAGACAGAAACTTTCTACGTTTCCTTTGGTTCCAAGACAATGTCCTTTCCAAAGACATCGTGGATTATCGCATGAGGGTCCACGTCTTTGGTAATAGCCCCTCGCCTGCAGTGGCTATACATTGTTTACATCAGTCTGTTCAGATTGGCGATTTCCATGTCGACCCTGATGTCAAGCTTTTGTGATGCGCGACTTCTATGTAGATGATGGTCTGAAGTCCCTGCCTACAGTAGAAGCTGCTATATAAAAAACTCAAGATGTTCTCTCCAAATCAAATCTGAGACCACATAAAATCGCAGCAAACAACAAAGAGGTCATGGAAGCCTTTCCATCCACAGACCATGCAAGTGATCTGAAAGATCTAGACTTTGAGGCAGACACGCTGCCAATGCAGCGTAGTCTTGGACTTAATTGGGACCTCCATACCGACTGTTTCCTCTTCAGTGTCTGTGATGAGGTAAAACCTTACACCCGGCGAGGTGTCCTATCCACTATCTACAGCCTCTATGATCCTCTTGGGTTTGTAGCGCCAGTCACAATCCAAGGCAAGGCTATTCTGATAGAACTTACTTCTGTGAATGGTCACTGGGATGTTCCACTGCCAAAAGAAATGGAGGAAGTTTGGACCTCACGGAGAGTTTCCTTGTCGGAGCTGTCCAGTCTTTCCATCCCCAGGGCCTATACTGAGACTTCACCATTGGCAGCTGTAAGAAGGGAATTGTGTGTTTTTTCAGATGCGTCAAAGAGGTAGCAGCCATTATCAATGCCAGGCCCCTTGTTCCCGTGACAACAGACCCTGATGAGTCGTTCATACTCACCCCGGGAGTTCTTCTGACACAAAAGGTGAACTCTGTTGCTGCACCTGCAGGCGAGTTTGGAGTTGCAGTCCTCCTCAAGAACAGCCAAGTACCACGGAATGAATGGCCTCTAGGACTGGTAACACAGACTTTCCCTAGCCAAGACGGGAAGGTGCGTCAGGTTGAGGTCAAGGTCATCAAACCAGGAGGTTCTACCCTTTTCCTCAGGCCTGTTACAGAGATAGTGCTTCTACTTTCCCCAGATTCTAAAAATCTTAAGTTTCAGTAAAGAGTCATGCCATGTGACCAGTAATAAGGAAGTGAGCAAGCATGACACAGAGAGTAGCATGTTTAGTGGATCTGAAGCTATACTATGATATTTGCATACATCTTGCATCTGTTGTAGCATCGTGGTTTCACTGTACTGCCCTCAGTATATGTGCTGTATATAACTTGACAGCCAGGTAAACTTTTCCTCACAACGTCAATAAACCTGTGGACAAGGAGCCTATGTCTTCAGAGTCTTGATGTTAGGGAAGAGTTTACCTGGCTGTCAAGTTATATACAGCACATATACCGAGGGCAGCACATATATATATATATATATATATATATCACACTTGGCTCCTTCGCGGTCAAAAATGACCAACATAGGAAATGAATTGGAAATACGAAAAAATATGAAAACAGAGAATCTTTTGGTGGTGCAAACTACAAATCAGCCACTGTACAGAAAAAAGTGCACAGCCATCAAGGGGTGACACTCTAAAATCTCAAGAGTGCAAAATAGACACCCACCCACACACACAGAAATGAACTGGTAAGACTGCAACAAATTTTGAGAATCCCTTACATAAAAAAACAAATGAACTTCACATGTGCAATCACATGTTAAAATCACATGTGAAATATGTGAAACGCATGAAACACACATGAAAATTTGGTTTTGGAACATTTTTATGGTGTAAATGTGTGAAATCCATGTGATCATATGTGAACAAATGTGGACACATGTGGACAATATTTACACCATGAAAATGTTCCAAAACCACATGTTTCATGTGTGTTTCATATATGTTTCACATGAGTTTCACATGTTTCACATATTTCACATGTGATTTTAACATGTGATTGCACGTGCAGTTCATGTGGTTTTTCTGTATATGTGAAATAAAATCAATAAATGAAAGAAAAAAATACAAAAGAGGCTCTGTTGTATAATATTTAAAATTATATTTAGTATTATTAAATTTTTATTCCTATTTTTTCTAATCTATTGTTTGATAAAGATTGTTTGCGGTTATGTTAGTTTATTATGTGTTTACTGTTAAATCATAAATCCTGTTGCCTTCTGAAATTTTCTTAGAATGTATTGAATGTTTGAATAAGGTGTTTGTATAAAGTGTTTTAATTATAGTTATCCATTCCTTATTTTGTTAGATATTTAGTTATCGAATACTGAGTAACATAAATGCTTTATGTGTTCCCTAACAAAATTATAATGTTTTATTGTAATCATAATGCAAAACCTGATACTTATCTAACCACAAAATCTAAACTTTGACAAGTAGTAGTTGTCTAGAATGTCTAAATATATATCTAAATGCAAAATCTAATAAAATTAAGAAATTATGTATAAAAAACAAGGGGAATCCAAAAGCCTCTCTATATTGTATATTTATATAGGGAGCTATACAGGAGGTTACACAACATTACACAAGTTTTTTTTTTTTTTTAACCCCACCAGATGGCACAATTCTCACTTCTGGACCTTTTTTCTGAAAAAAAAAAAAAAGGGACAAAACTGTAGACAAAATGGGGAATGCCATGAGCATGACTGGTGTCTGAAGGATGTGTGAAAACACTTCCGAATCATTGGACCACGCAGCCCATGACGTCAGCATTACAGGCACCGGAGTATGCCTGTAATGCACGTTTTCAGATTTTTTGTCTTCAGGATTTGTTTGTTTGTGCAGAGTGTTTGAAGCACTATGGAGAGCAAAAAGTCGAGTGAGAATTTTAGGAAATGTGTGCCTCCATGTCAGAGATATTTGACACCTGAGGACACACATGACCTTTGCGTTATGTGTCTCGGCAAGGAGCAATGCTCATTCAGTGCCCGAGGGCACTCATTGCGCTAAATTTCCAATGAGGAAGCTTCGCTCTCGCTTGTCCCTATTCTCGCAGGATGTGGGACAGGCATCTGCATCTCGGGTTCCGCTGCTGCCGAGGTATGGCAGAAACTCGGGTTGTGGGGTTCGCAGGTCAAGCTTGCGGAGAAGCTTGAAAGGGAACTGGATCTCTCAAGAGCTTTGACCACGAACTCGAGCGATTGGCGGGATCCGGATACTATTTCTCTTAGTTCTTTGGATCCTGTGGATAGCACCTTGCACCTTGCCTGATCTGGTCTGGGAGTGCAAGCAGTGCAAGAAGCAGAAACCTGCTTGTGGCAGACTGAACGAGCGTTATTTGTACGGCCTTAATCGTCCTTCCCCCAAGAGCCTTCCATTTCTCTCCAATCTTCATGCTTAGCTTTAGAGATCATGGGTGAAACCATATTCTGCTCGACTGCATCCTTTCCAAAATGTGGATTATGCTAATGTGGAGGGATTAGCTGAGTGTGGATATGTGAGGATACCCCCTGTGGAAGAGACGCTTGCGGGCTATCTCTCCCAGGGCAAGTCATCTTCATTGAAGGCTCCTGTCCTGCCATCCAGGCTGCTTCAGACCACCTTGCATTTAAATGGCATGGTGTATGAGGCAGCGGGTCATGCCGGGGGGCTTTGCACACTATGGCGGTGCTGCAAGCCTACCAGGCAGATCTGCTTAAGTATTTGGATGAAGGTAAGGGTTTGATTCCTGCGGCGCAACTCTTCGACAGAGAGGTGATTGACAGGATTGACAGGAAGCGTTGTGACCAGCGGTCTGACGTCTCTCCTTGATGTCTCTCTTGAGTCTCCCCACCTGCAAACCACCTGCTGACGCTCTGGTCTCTCCTCCTTGTGCTGTGAGCGGGGTTGAGCTGCCTCCCTGCCTTAGGGTTTCAAAGTAGGCAGTTCTCCTTTTTATATGTGGGAGGTCTCCCCTGATCTCAGAGTATTTCCAAGCAGGTGGTCCCCCGAACTCCCCATACTTTGAGCTGTCTCCCCTACATCAGGATTTTAAGCAGATGGCCCATTGTTTCTAGATACATAACTGTTTGAGGACAGTTATGTCCACATCTTGACTGAATGGGATGTCCCTCCATTATACTATTTTGGCTGGGTTTCCCCATGTCAGTTATTCAGCTTTGTTGGCATGCCCCCTTTAAATCGGTGCATGTTTGCCATTTCTTTGGTGCTCTCTCACCAGGTGGTCAGGCATGCACCAAGGCATAGCGTAGTGGGTATTTTGGTCCCATCGTGTCCCCTAGAAGACGCAGTGTGATGCTCCCCAGAAGGGGAACGTCTCGGGTTACACATGTAACCATGGTTTCACGAGAGGGAACAAGACACTGCATCCCCTTGCCACGCCTAGGGCTTGCCTGTCCTTCAGACAAAGAAGTTGATTAAATGAATTACAGGCGTCCTTTTATACTCCGGGCACTCCACTAATGATGTCACAGGCTGCGTGGTCCAATGATTTGGAAGTGTTTTCACACATACTTCAGACACCGGTCATGCTGATGGCATTCCTCATTGTGTCCCCTAGGGGACGCAGTGTCTCGTTCCCTCTCATGGTTACATGCGTAGCACAAGACGTTTTAAATGCCTTCACTCTATTTTAATGTGAAATACTGCATTTATTGAAAAATAAATAAATAATAAAAAATGTATGGTAACACTTTACAATAAGATTCATTAGTTAACATTAGTTAACTACTTTAGTTAACATGAACTAAGCATGAGCAATACTTCTACAGCATTCCAGGAACTGCGGCACAGCATCCACATCACCTAAACAGCCATGCTGCACAGAGATAAGCGACACTCTACTCTCCATTGAAAATTAACTTTCCGGACTTGATGCAAGGATTGCGCTAATAGAAGTAATACATAAGGAATTCCAGGAACTGCGGCACAGCTTGGAATTCAGCCCAGAACAGATAGACACTCTTACCAAAGAAAATATTTTTTAAAGGACTCAGTTCACACTCTTACCGCTATTATCATAAACATTTAAATTGATAATAGCTCAGTTACAATTGGTAATCTATATGGCCCAAACACAGATGACCCAGCTTTTTTCAAACCTTCTTTTCCTCCATTTCAAATCTTTCTAACGGTCCAGTCATAATTGCCGGTGATTTCAATACAGTTCTGAGCCCAGCAATAAATAGATGTGTCGTAACGTGTCCCGTGGTGATCAAGGGGAGGTGGTAGATAGGCTCAGAACTCAGATATCATCCAAAGAGGACTTTTATTAAATGCCAGTGGAGAAGTAGGGGTGTACATATTCACAGTAAGTGTAAAAAAAAATATATATATATATATATATAA
>NW_015638038.1:99500-116515 GCF_001515625.1 Sinocyclocheilus rhinocerous | reverse complement strand
AGGGGTGTACAAATTCACAGTAAGTGTAAAAAAAAAAAAATATATATATATAAAAATATTTACAAAAAAACTTAGCACCCGTCATCACACACCCCACCCCTTAAGCCCATCACTCATCATAGTGATGGGACAAAAAGTCCGCTACAACATTCTGAGTTCCAGCCCTGTATTTAACTTGAAATTTAAAAGGTTGCAGTGAAAGGAACAAGCGGGTAATGCGGGCATTGCTGTCTTTCATCCTGTGGAGCCATTGTAAGGCACGATGATCAGTCTCTAAGGTAAAGTCTTTACCAATTAGATACCAAAATATCTAACGCCCACTTGATAGCCAGTGCCTCTTTCTCCACAGTAGAATACCTAACCTCACGGGGGAACAATTTCCGACTAATATACTGCACCGGCCTACGATTTTCGCTGTCCCCTTGCAACAGGACGGCTCCTAGACCTGCTCCTGATGCATCCGTTTGCACTGTGAAAGAAAGGTCAAAATTGGGGCTTTGCAACACTGGCCCCTGACACAAACAGTCCTTGAGATCTTGAAAGGCCGCCTCACACTCAGGTGACCACATAACCTTTTGGGGGCTGCACTTCTGAGTGAGGTCTGTGAGTACTGCAGCTCGGGTGGAAAAATTGGGAATAAAACGTCTGTACCAGCCTACCAGACCTAAAAAGGACCTCACCCGCTTTTTGGTTGTTGGAGGTGGGTAAGAACGCACAGCCTCCACTTTGTCCACTTGAGGTTAATTACCGCACCCCCCCCAGCACATACCCCAAATAAGACACCTCAGGCTTTGCTAAATGACATTTAGTGGTGTTAACCACAAGCCCAGCGTCATGAATTCTCGAGAATAAAGCCGACAGGTGCTCCAGATGGTCTTCCCATGACGAGCTGTAAACAACCACATCATCAATTTAGGCCGCTGCAAAGTCCTCAGTACATCTCAGTACAAAATCCATAGTCCTCTGAAAAGTGGCTGCGGCCCCATGAAGGCCAAACGGCATAACCGTAAAATGATAGAGCCCACTTGGGACCCTAAAATTAGTCAGCTCCTTGGAAGTGTCAGTCAAAGGAATCTGCCAATACCCCTTACATAAGTCCAGTGTGCTCAGATATTTGGCTTTTCCCAAACGCTCTACGAGTTCATCAACCCTTGGCATGGGGTAAGGGTCAAAGGCAGAAATAGCGTTCAGCTTGGAGAAATCTACACAAAATATTAATGTGCCATCTTTTTTCGGCACTAAGACGACTGGACTGCACCACTCGCTCCTCGATGGCTCGATCACCCCCATTTCCAGCATTACCTTTACTTCATTTTTTAACTCTGGGATGAGCCTTGCAGGAACCCTACAGCAGGTCTGTCGAACTGGACCAGGTGATAGAAGGCAGATGTCATGGTGCATTACCTCTGTTCTACCTGGTCTGTCGCTGAAAAGGACCTCTGGGACCCGTGATTGAAGGTTTTCCTGTAGCTCTGATGTCAGATGACTCAACTCAGGAAAGACAGGAGAATTCATAGCTGTCGGGAAGTATTGCTCGTTGGATTCTTCCTCCTCGTCGATTTTCCGTGCAAAAAGCTGGTCTGACAGTGGCCCTGATCTATCCTGCCAGGGTTTCAGCAAGTTGATGTGAAAAACTTGATTATTTTTCCGTCAGTCAGGCAGGTATAGTTCATAATTGTGTAGGGTTTTTATAGCTCTAAAAAGGGAAATATTTATGACGAATTTCGATTAGGTTCCCTAGGAGTCTCGGCACTGGGGCTTGTGTGATGACTGGCAAGCAGTCAGAGCTGGTCTTGTGTGGCTCGTCAGGGAGGCAGACCACCAAAACCGCACTTTCTGGTACTTTGCGGTCCTGGCTGGAGGTGTGTTGCTGGTTCTGGTGGTTCCACAGTCAGCTGAGGTGGTTGAGTGATATCCCCACTTGGTGATGAGAAAAGCTAAAAGGGTCTCTTAAGCCATAAAACCCAAAGATCATGCATGATTCTACGCAGACGCTACATTGACAGGACCCACCTTCCTCAGTTTCTCATAAGGACCTTGCCACTTGGCGAGCAGTCCACTGTCTGACGTCGTAAGTAGAAGTAACACTTTTTGGCCAGGGGTCAAAGTTCTTTTCCTGGACGACTGGTCATACCATGACTTCTGTTGTTGCTGGGACTTGGGCATATTGGTGTGAACCAGTTCTGCCATAGAGTCAATTTTTTCTCTCATTCTCAAGACGTATGAAACAACATTCACCTGTTCTCTTGGTTTGTCTCCCTCCCAGGCCTCTTTCAGAATGTCCAGCGGTCCACGCACCTGGCGACCATAGAGCAATTTGAATGGAGAGTAACCTGTTGAGGCTTGAGGAACCTCTCGATAGGCAAAGAGAAGGTATGGCAACCACTGATCCCAGTCTGAGCCTGTTTCAGATACAAACTTGCGGAGCATTTCCTTTAAGGTTTGATTGAACCGTTCAACCATGCCATCAGTCTGGGGGTGGTACGGAGTGGTCTTAATGGCCCGTATACCTAACAGTGAATAGACTTCTCTGATCTGTCTGGAAGTGAAATTTGTGCCTTGATCTGTAAGGATTTCTGTAGGTATCCCTACCTGTGAAAACAACTGCACAAGCGCATTCACAGTTTGCCTGGTATTAATCTTTTTAAGAGGAAAGGCTTCAGGGTATCTTGTAGCATAATCGCACACAACCAAAATGTAACGATTCCCTGACCTACTTCTCTCTAAAGGAACTACTATGTCCATAGCTACTCTCGTGAAAGGTACATCAATTATAGGTAGGCTGACCAGGGGTGCTCTGTCACCCTTCTTAACAGGGGCTGTTAACTGGCACTCTGGGCATGACTTACAATAGTCAATCACATCCATGTACAATCGGGGCCAGTAAAATCTGCTTGAAATTCTTGCCAGCGTTTTCTGTTGCCCTAAGTGCCCTGACCAAGGAATGGAATGGCCCAAATGCAACACTTTAGCCCTGATTGACTCTGGAATAACTAGCTGATCACCACTATCCGTTTGTCGGTACAGCATGTTATCCTTCACCACAAACCGTTCTTTGTCTTGAAATCTATTTCCCGAATGTGAACTACCAGCTTTCTGAATTAGACCTTCAAGTGTAACATCCTGCTTCTGCAAATCAGGCATATTATGAGGTATGGCATACAAGTCGTCCCTGTCTGGTTCAGGGAGTTGCTCTGCAATAACTGTTGCCCTGACTTTTTCCTTTCTTTTCTCCTTTCTGGACATTTTACCTTTGGGCTCCTCCGCAAAAGGTAACAATTTAAGAGTCTGTTTACGCTCTTCTACCTGTCTTGCCTTTGCTCTCGTAACTGCTCTGACATCAGCTACACCAGTCTGTCTTTGCAATAAGTCAACCAGTACAGGCACATCCCTACCCAAAAAAACTGCATAAGGGGCTTTGTCCACAATGCCTACTGTCAAAAGGTAGGGTTGTCCCTCAACCTCCATCTTCAAATCAACAGTAGCATACTCTCTTTTGTCTCCATGGACACAACATACCCTTAGTTTGCCTTGACTGGACATCTGTAGATCTCTAACACACTCCTCTCTCACCAGCATCTGACTAGATCCAGTATCTACCAAAGCCATTAACTGCTTTCCTCCTATCTTCACCGGGACCACTGTTTCTATATTCTGACCTGCTTCACCTAGTATTTGAGATGGTCTGGGGACATAACAAAGACGCGCATTACTGACTCTTTGTAATGTACATTCTGCCTTCTTATGCCCTGCTTGGCCACATCCATGACAGTTAATCACTGGCTTCTCTTTGTGTTGACTTTCTGACTGTTGATAGCTTTTATGGTAAGATTTGGATTGGGGAGTCTGTGAACTATAGCCTTTAGTGCTGCTATAAGGTTGACCACTACCAAACCCCCTCCCAGATTTACCAGTCGCACTGTAGGTGCCACCTTGACTGTGACCCAGTTGGTAAGTTGAACGTCTAGCAGCAATGAATGTCTCAGCCAGCTCAGCTGCTTGTTCTGAAGAGGTGGGGTTGTGCTCACAAATCCAAGTTATGATTTCAGGGTTGATCACTGCCAGAAACTGTTCCAGAACAATCATTTCTCCTATTTCCTCCTTAGTCCGATGCCTGGGTGTTATCCATTTGTCATAAAGATCTTTCAATCTTGCCTGCAACTCTTTGGGAGTCTCCCCTTGTCGTAGGGCCTTTGCCCTAAAGCGCCGCCTGTAGGTCTCTGCATTAATCTCAAACTTGACCAAGATTGCTTCTTTCACTCTAGCATACTCAAAAGTGTCATCAAGCTCCATAGCAACAAAAGCTGCTCTTGCCTTGCTTGTCAGCAGTGGCACTAGGTGCAACACCCAGTCCTCAGTTGGCCATCGACAGGCTTGAGCAATCCGCTCAAATGTTGTCAAATAGTGCTCGATGTCGTCATCCTCTTGAAGAGGTAACATCTTTGGGCCTTGCCAGCCCATCCATTGCGGTGGAGCAACTCCTTGCCTGGTCACAGGTGGTGCTATCTCTTGATCCCCCTCTTCGCTACTCCGCCTTCTGTGGAGAAAACGTGTGGGAAAGGTTGCATTGTGTAAGGAAGTCGAAGGGGAAAAGGCCTGCTCTACCACACCTCCCATGGTTTGCCACTCCCGCCTCTCTCTTTGCACCTCTGTCTGCAACTGCCCGAACTGATGTTGAAGAGTACGCCACCTGTGTTCTTGACGCTGCACTTCCTTTTCTAGAAGAGACTCTCTGGTATGCTGTGACTGCATGCAACTCTCCAACGTCTTTTTGAGCTGATCCATTTTCATGCCCATTGGGTCTGCCATCATTGAAGTTTTTGCCCCAGACCCTGTACCTTCTTGGTCAGGCCTTGACTCACCAATATCTTCATCTTCCTCCACTGTTCTCTGAAAAGTCTGTTTCTTGGGTGGCATCTTGACATTTTACTGAAGCCTTCTACTGCACTGGATCCCACCGCTGCCACCATTTGTCATAACGTGTCCCGTGGTGATCAAGGGGAGGTGGTAGCTCAGAACTCAGATATCATCCAAAGAGGACTTTTGTTAAATGCCAGTGGAGAAGTAGGGGTGTACATATTCACAGTAAGTATGCCTCCACTTGGGGGATGTTTTATCTTGGTTTTGTGTTTAAAGGATTGCAGCAAAAGGGTCAGCGCGATTCTGTAATCAGAGAGCCCGTAGTATGGAGTGTCTCCACACATTCTGTACTATGTATTTTCCTAAAAGTCAGGTATGTATCTTACTCTTAGATTCGTCTTTGAGAATTTGATGTATCGTATTGATTTGATATCTTTGAATTGGCTATGTAGATAATTGGCATAATACATATTTACCTGACTGATAATAAATTGTTACATTTGAATTCATTCTGATTACTCTGAAGTTATTTTTTCAAGTAGGTTAAGTGAAGGCTTATGTTTCCGCAAAGCTGCGTCCAGGGTTGCGTGCATACTAAATCTCAGGTTAGATGGAGCATGGGCACATCAGGTGAGGTTATGGGTTTCTGACTAACCGCTTGACCTTAGTTTAAGTTGTACTCAGTTACGTTAACCATGTATATGATTTCAGCATTAATTAAGTTGTACGTAGTTATACTAACTATCGGGGTCTAGACAAGGGGTTCTAGAAGAACCGCTGATTAATGTTTGAGTATTACATGGGTAACTGTAGGGGGCTAAACAAACCTACTATTTAAAATATATTAAATAGTATTAGCCACAAACCTCTGGCCCTTCATTGGGCCAAGTGCGTGGACATTACACTGCCCCTCATACAAACTTCTATACCATTCCTATCCAGGCCTGTCTGCACACAGGCACATACATGATTATAATAGTAAAATAACTTGATACATAAATGGTTATATTTAAAAGGATTATACTTGAACAATTCATATTTTGACCCATACAAATCTTCAACAGTGTATAAAAAAAATACAAACAAAATTACGAAACTAAACAAAAAAAATATTAGTGGACATCTATTACGAAACAAAAAAAAAAAAAAATTTAAAAAAAAAAAAAAAAATAGACACTTAACTCAGTGCCCACTTTGACATATAATCGACCAAAGAAAACAAATTGCTACAGGCAGCAAAATCTACACAGACACTTTAAGCAGTATGCCCCCACCTTTTTTTCTTCTAAGGTTCAATTTAGACTGGCTTATATACACAGGCTCATTACACACAAGACCATACCAACTGCAGGGGCATCAATACCAGAAACCTTTGAAGCATAATCACAAGATAATTTAACCATTTAGACCATTAAACTTCAAAAATACATAAAATAAAAACATAAATGCAACTCTTCATCATAAGCAAAATGTAAACAACACCATGAGACATCTCTTCATTTCTACATCACCAAGGGTTAAGTCCCCTCCCTATTAGTAGAAATGGTTTAACCCAACACAAGAAAAAGGGAGCTGTAGTCCCGCCTCCTCCTTTGAGGAGTCACAGGACCAGGATATGGTGAGTACACAGCATGCAATGTAACAGTTTGCAATGTGGAGATAAATACAGACTTGAAATAATAAATAACACATAACTACAACTTGTCTCTGTGTGGTCAATGGGAAAAAAATATCATAGGGGAACTTTGGTAGACATAACACGATGCGTTGACCACTGATATGTACACCTATCTGCAATCAACACAACCCGCATGATATCTTAAATTGTATTATAAATAAACATTAAAGGATAATGAACTAGATCAAACATAGTTATATTTTAAACGTCATAAACTGCAACATAGTCACCAGAAATACAAAAACATTAACAGCAAATGTAAAGAGACATAAAACAGTTGTTTGTACAAACTTCACATGCTCCCGCTATCGCGGTAGTGATGACGTCACCCTAGCACCTGTCATCACAAGATGTATTAGCTCAATTAATAAACACATTTTGCAATCTGCAGAAACCATAAATCAGTTCATGAGTGATTTTTGTCTTGGCGATAGCTGGCGACTACAGCACCCAAATGCTAAAAAATACTTATTTTTCTCACCGGTCCATCACTCATATTCCCGTATTGATTTCTTCCTCACCAGTAATTCTATCATATCAAATATTTACGAATCAAAGATTCATCCAATAGTTATCAGTTACCATGCTCCAGTAACATTAAAATGGAATAGGAGTAAACCACAGAAACCTTCTACTAGATGGCGTTTTAACATATCTCTTCTGAAAGACCCAGATTTTGATAGTTATTTTAAAAGAGAGTGGGCATGATTTCTAGAAATTAAAGACACCTCCGAATCATCTCTGTCTCTTCTGTGGAAAACAGGAAAAGCAGTATTAAGAGGTAAAATAATCTCATACTCCGTTTATGAAAAAAAAAAAAAAAAAACAGAATTGGAACAAAAAATCAAGCAGCTTCAAAACATCAATAAATAATCCAACAGAAGAAACGCAAAACAAATTAAGAGAATACAAATTCAAACTAAATGCAATAATCAACAATCAAACTCAATTGTTCATTCATAGGCTCAGACAAGAAGAATTTCATCATAGTAACAAATCTGGTAAATATTTGGCAAATCAAACGAAACAAGGAAAAAGCAACAATTTCAGTTATTACGGACTCAGCAGGGAAATCCACCAACTCATCAGAAGAAATCAACCAAATCTTTCAAAATTTCTACAGTACAGTAAATTATACTCATCAGAAAAAGACCTAAATCAGAATGACATCAACTCATGACATCAACTCATTTCTCAACACTATCAATCTGCCACAACTCAGTGAAGACCAAAGAAACAGCTTAGAATCACACATTACACAACATGAACTTCTTACAGCCCAACAACTCATGCCGAATAATAAAGCACCAGGTCCTGATGGATTCCCTGCTGAGTTCTACAAACACTTTTGGTCCACTTTATCAACACTCTTCATCAGAATGATAAGTGAATCACAACAAAAATTAAAATTCCCAGCTAATATGAACATAGCCACAATTTGACTCCTTCTCAAACCCAATAAAGATCCAACGTTACCATCAAGCTATCGTCCCATTTCTCTGATTAATGTTGACATTAAAATAATCGCCAAAGCACTAAGGTCACACCATCTATAATACATCCAGATAAAACCGGTTTCATTAAAGGTAGACTAGCATCCACCAATACACACAGACTTTTCAACTTAATTTATTATTCTTCAATTCAAAAAGCATCATAGTTAATTTGGACGCAGAAAAAGCATTTTATAGGGTCAACTGGAAAGTCCTGTTTTCCACATTAAAGAGATTTGGTTTTAGGGATACATTCATTAACTGGATTAAAACGCTGTAATAATCACCTTCAGCCATGGTCATCACCAATGGACTAACATCACATAGCTTTACACTGCACCGGGGGACTAGACAAGGATGCCCACTCTCTCCCTCATTATTCACCATTTTTATTGAACCATCCAAACCCATCAGAAAACGTATGGCTAGATATTGAGCAAACAATTTGTAATGATATTCACATTTCAAATTTACCATTCTATAGTCAGACAATAAAAAAAAACATTCCTGTTTTAAAACACCAATGATAGCAGCAGCTCTGACAGCCTGGTGGAAATTTCACCAAATCACAAACACTCCTCTTGCACCATCTAAATACACCCCCATTTGGAATAACCCAGATTTTACAGTTAAAAAGAAGACACATCGGGAGCAATAGTTTTTTGGAATATCTACAAATCAATTCATCTATCACAAACACTCCTCTTGCACCATCTAAATACACCCCCATTTGGAATAACCCAGATTTTACAGTTAATAAAAAGACACATCGGGAGCAATAGTTTTTATGGAATGTCTACAAATCAATTCATCTATCCAATCAAAAATCAACACCTGGACCATTAACTTAGACCTTTCACTTTTAATCTCAAAGTTAATTAATATATCCTTCCAAAAAAAAACTACTTTCCAAAATATACAGAATAATATTAAAATCAGACAACACATTACATTTACCAAACGCTAAATGGGAATCAGACTTATCTATTGCTCCAGATTCTGATTTCTGGACACAAATCTGCAAAAATATCTTCATGACAAAAAATGCCAACCTGCAACTTATACAGTATAAGGTACTTCACAGATTGCACTTAACTGGACAGAAATAGTTTAACATGGGAGTCACTTCAGAAACATGTTCACATTGCACCCAAAATAACCCAGACACATATGCTCACGCTCTTTGGTATTGCACCCCAATTAATAAAATCTGGGAAAATGTCACTGAATCACTATCTGTCACTATGGGATGTCACATCCCAATGTCTCCATCCCTTTGTTTGCTACAGTAGGTGACATATCCATAATAAATTTAGACAATAAAAATAGTCAGTTACTCCGGCGCTAGCTATTGCCAAGAAAACTATCCTCATGAACTGGAAATCAAGAAATTCCATACATATTGCATCCTGGAAAAATGTACTAATTGATTACATCTCGATGGAAAGTCTATCCAGTTCTGTTCATAATAATAGAGTAGAATTACACCCCTTCTGGTCATCTCTCATTACCTTCCAGCAGTCATAAATCTGTTCACCCTCTCTGCCTGAGACCAACCACAACAACGCATCTCCACCTACACTATTATTTGTATTTGAATATTAATATTTGATAGTTTTGGGGAGGGGGGGAGGACAACGCTGATAAGAAAAGGTAACAACATTACTAATAATTTAATCTATGTATACTCATATGTTTAACCTTTTTTATTCTTTTTTAATTTAATTTTAATTTAATTTTTTTTTTTTTTGGCCTCTGGTCCCTAGTAGGCTGTGACATACCGGTCCATATCTGGGGTGGTGGAGCTGAAATATGTGTGGGTGGATGTGGACACATAAATGCACATGAGTTATCAGAATGGTCTTGTAATGTTGGTTTTCACTATATATGTCTGTTTGTCCAAGTGATTCTGTATGTGGCACATGTAAATATTGTCACATTCTTTACTTGCATAATAAAAAACAAAAACAAAAAAACTAACAAAAAAACTAACATTAACAAAGATTAATACATACTGTAATAAATGCATTGTTCATTGTTTGTTCATGTTAGTTAATACATAATGGAACCTTATTGTAAAGTGTTACGAAAAGTTTCATTTCAAAGCTTTCGGTCACTTTTGACCGCAAAGGAGTCAAGTGTGACCCATAAATGAAGAGGGCCAGAGAAGAGACCTTTTTAAAAGACAGGCATGAGGATTCATGTTAAGATCAGGGCTAACAGCTGAAAGTAGGCAAAATGATGTAATTCATATGGGTCCTCATATGGCCTAATTTGACTTTGAAAAACATGGTTGTTAAAGGTCATTAATTATGTTTTTACTCTCACATATTTCCCTACTCCTTATACCCAGAAGACTTCTTTGTCCTGAGCTGCTCTCAGTGGGATCACTGAACAGATAATTATCTTGTAATGATAACACTTTAATTAAACCCCACTGACCATACAATTACAGATGCAATCTGTCTGATAATGGCTTTAACTGACCTCTTAAAAAAGAAAAATAGTTTAATCTATGATGAAAATTGTTTATCATTCAAGACAAAACTCAGTTGCACTTTATTTTACAGTACGTGTACATACAAGTACTTACAGTGTACTTACCTAAGAAAGTACTGGTAATATAAGGTAACTACATGGGGTAGGGTTAGGTTTAGGGGTAGGTTCAGGGTTAGTACCTATTTATTACCTAGTTATTGTAATTACTATAATAAATACATAGTACGTACATGAGAAACAGAGCTGTAAAATAAAGTGCTACCCAAAACTCTCTATTCTAAACCGTATTATCATAAATCTAATTAAAATGATTCTTTCAAATGGCTCACAAAGTTATCAAACACTGGGCACATATTATACAGTGTGCTTTATTAAAAACAATATGACCTTGACATCTTACTATTTGAGAGAGTTTTTTATTAGAGAAACCTCTTTAAGTTTTGAATTTTACAATGTAATACTATGGTAATAAAGGTAGTTTAACTTGCAAATTTTAACAAGTAACCTCCATTGCCTGGACAAGGTTTTTGTACTTCCTGTCATATACCTTCCAGCCTTCCTAATGTGGTTTACATAAAATTAACTCAAAATTCACTTTTGTCAGTTTAAATGTCTTTAATCTAGTGCTAATACCAATTTACAATTGCATATATTCGGACCATTTGTTTTAAAAATACGGTGAAATATTCAAAACAGGCTGGTCATATTACACACTTTCAAATGCATATCTGAATAATATTTCATTGTCTTTTGGAAGACTTAAGAAGTTTAGCAATTTAGCAAGTTAGCTAGCAATTATAGGCCAGTAAATCTAATTTGAAAGCTAACAATTAACCAAATTAATTTCTCCCTGACATTTCCCTGAATTCATTTACTAGCCTCTAACTGTTTGCAAACTGGAATTTGATTTATTATTTACTAATTCACACTGCTCCAACAGACGGCGACAAATGGCAACAGACACGATCATCGAGTTTTGTCTGATCAGTGTGTAAACACTGTTGGCGCTGACGTTAGTCAGTGCTTGTTTTCACAGACTGAACATGTTGAAGCAGCGTTTGTCGGGTCTTGGAATGTCTGAGAAGTGACATACTGTACTCGGACGGCTGTTGGTGTTGATCTGTGTCTGTCAGTGTGATGTGAACTGGCCTTTAGTCCTGCTTCAGATAGAGTCAAAAACACTGAGTCTGTGTCTTTTCATTCCACCCCCATCCACTCAAGCATGGGCCTTCCGTTCAAATTCAGGAAATGCAACCCAGTCACTATAATATTATAAATTAAAGCATTGACTTAACTGGCTAATAATTGGATTGGCCTTCATAACAATTCACTTTTTGTACACTTTAAAAAAATTGCCAGGAATTTACAGGATTAAAGAGTATTATTTTACAATATATTACTGTAGTCAGAAATTTGCTGTGAAATCAATGCATGCAGGGTCATTTTCTTACAAATGACTGTGAGTGAACAGCAGAATGATGCTAACATCACAGTAATTTACTGCTCTTCTTTTACTGTAAATTCCCATAATAAGGCTGTCTTTAACTGTACCACTTTGAGAAATATAGATGTTTATTACTGTAATTGTTTTGAAGTCACCATAATGGTGATTGGTGATCCCATTTGTTTGGGCTCTTTGACCTTGCATACTCATATTCAAATTTATGATCTAGTCATATCGGAAGTGTAATCAATGAAAACATTTGTTAAAATGATGATAAGCTAGAATATGAAATAATCTAATTGGCTGATTTCAAGATAGTTGAACTATTCTTAGCATGAACTTGACGATTTTATTAAGCATGACGATTAATCAATAACTTATTTTTATATTCATAACTGTTTGTGGATGGATCTTTCACAATAGTGAAGCAACTGCTGAGAAACGTCTTTGAAAGATGTGACATCAATACTGCACATAGAAAACATGGTAACACTCAACAAATAAAAACAACACTTACAACATAAACCAACATTACAAAATAAACAAATAACACAACCTGCTAAAAGTGAACCAAAAACAAGTTCAATAGCACAAATAAAACCAACAAGAATGAAAAAATCTACAGTATGATCTATTCATGCTCCATTGCATGCTGGGTGCCTTCAGAGTACATATGCACTGTAGAAACACGGTATGATGCTGTTTGCTTACAAGAAATGTCTGAGAGTGCAGTTAAATACAAGAGAAGTCCAACTGTGAAATTACTGTGAAAGTAATGCAACTATTAACCTGAATATACTGTAATTTCACACTAAAAGTTTTAACAGTGTAGGTCAAACAGCATTCATTGGTATGGTAGCAAATACAAATCTTTTTAGTGCACCACCAAATGATGTAACTCAAAACATGTAATTAACACATTGTTAGCTTGTTTGCACTCCTAATATGTTCCCTTGACCATTTCAGGAAAGTATCTTGACCACCACATCTCCCGGTGGGCTAAGATAAATGGACCTTCAGGTTTAATTAGCCATTTTAACCACAATTAAGTCCCTCTGGTCATAAGGTCAAAAGACCAGTCCCAGTGAGGCTTATGACTGATGATTTAGATCAGGGGTGGCGAACTCCGGTCCTGGAGAGCCGCAGCCCTGCAGAGTACAGCTCTAACCCTAATTAAAACCTACCTGCCTGTAGCTTTAGTAACCTTTCAGACCTTGATTAGCTTGTTCAGGTGTGTTTGATTAGGGTTGAAGCAAAACTCTGCAGGGCTGCGGCTCTCCAGGACCGACGTTCGCCACCCCTGATTTAGATGAACAATATTGCATCATTATATAGATGATGACTCTGACACTGATATGTAAACCATTGTGTATAATTTTATTTATTTACTATTATTATTATTATTATTTCTCAGCTTTCTTTAAATGCAAATGATTGCATAATTATAAAAAAAAAAGCGTAGTTCTTCAAAGAACAAGTAATACCATAGATCAATATACTATAGATCTACTATAGACAAAATGATGTAACTCGGTCTTTGTCTTGATTTTTCTCATTGGTCAATGCCCGGACTACACACTTGAATCATTAGTAAACCCTGCATTTATAAGAATAAAATATATTCCATGTTTTCTAATACTCTTTTGCATATCCATATTGCATTCATATGCACTCATGTGTAAAGCATTCTTACAGTGTAATTATACAATTAAGTAATGAGTAATATTAATTAACAACATGTGCTTAGGGTTAGAGTTAGGATTAGGGTTTGGTTTCAAGCTAGTTGTATATAATTTTGCTTAATTTACTGGTACATGTAACATGTAAGAAGGACACTGTAAAATAAAATGTTACCAAATATTTCAGTTAAATTCTAGTCGGGTGTTAATTTACAGGATGGAATGTGAATGACAGTCAAGTGATAGTTCTGTAAGTCCTTGATAAAAGAAACAAAGTGTGAACGTGTTGTCCCAAGGTCAGGGGGTAACATTTGTAGATTGAATAAAGAAGAAAGTTGATGGCCATAGCGAAGACTTACAGAAATCCTACAGACTAAGAGAAAACCATTTGTGACTTACTAGAACTTCCAGGAATGATGCTGGTGATTCCCAGTTATGCTAGTCAGGCCTGACAGGTTGGTGTGGTCTTAGCCAGGACTTTTGCAGGTTCCCTTTGTGTCATTTTTTGCTTTGATAGCTCCATGCAAGCAAATGTACTAATCCTGCATGTTCAGGTATACAATGCATAAAGATGGAATATTAAAATAAGAATAGTTTTAAGGTTTTCAACCTTACATTTGTTATTAAATATAATTTAAATATTAAATGTTCAAATTTTAACTGGCGACATATAACACATAACAAGTTTTTTGTGCATATTGTTACAGCTGTACTTATAGCAAAACAATAATAATAGTAAATATATAAATAAAAAAGGAAAGAAAGAAAGATTCAAAGACAGTAAAGTACTAGCACATACCACATGCCAGAAAAATAATTAAGTAACAAGTAACAATAAGGAAATGTGCCATAAGTATTTTATTGAATTTTAGAGTTGAAATTGTTACAGAACATCAAGCAGATATTTAGTTTTATGAAGACATCAGAAGTATAGTGTTTGCGCCTCATCATTTAAGACTAAACAAATCATTTCAGAAAATTACGTTTTATGATAAGCAACACTGTAAAACCAGTAAGAAGCTTTTTAAAATAACATTGTTATGTTATCTTTTAAGTGCTTATTCTGGAAAGTGGCCAACTTTTGAGCGCTGAAACAAGCATGCAATGTTTTTGCGAATTTCTGGTAAATTTAAGCCATAAATAAGGGGATTCAGAACAGGAGGGATAACCAGAAATTCCACTGAAAAAATTATAGCAACAATCTTAAATTTGTCTGAATCATACCTACTTAAAGCAATATCACAAAACGATGCTATAGAGTAATTAACAAAGCTTATAATGTGAGGAAGACATGTTTGTAATGCTTTGCCCCTAAATTCTTTGGAGCTTTTTTGACAAATTATCAAAATTCTGACATAAGTATAGAAGATGAAGAAGGCAGGGAGAAAAACTGTTGTTGTTGTGACAAAAAATCCAATTATGTTGTTACTCAAAGTGGAAGTCCCACAAGACAGCCGAACCACAGACCAGTTGGAGCAGTACAGTCGAGCTATGTCAGTCCCACACAAAGGCAACCTGGCTGAGAAGAAAATAACCAGACCCATAGAAAACACTGCATAAAGTGATACTAATGCCATGTACAGTGCTGTCACTTTTGAGGTCATAATTTTATGATATTTTAAAGGATTGCAAATGGCAACATATCTGTCATAAGCCATCAGAGTTAATATGGTATATTCAGAAATTGCAAAAGTATAAATTGTAAAAGTCTGAACAAAACACGCTGTCCTAGAAATTGTATTTGTATCAAAAAGGAGATCAACCATTAGCCTAGGGAAGAAACCAGCTGAGCCATAGAGATCATTGACAGACAAACAAGATATCAGTATGTACATTGGCTCATGAAGAGATCTCTCTTTAAACACCACAAACAAAATGATGACATTAAATAGTATAATTGCTAAATAAACTGTAAGTGTCAATATTAGGATAAGATATCTCATGTGCACAAAATCCTTGAACAAAGTGAAATAAAAATATGAAGGCATGGTTCCATTTTCCATGTGGTGATCAAAAAAGACAATGAAAGTTCCACTTAAAATAAATATTTAGATTCGGTTTTTCCTCCCATTATTTAAAGAGTAAAGCATCCAATTGTTTTTTTTTGTTTGTTTTTGTTTTTTTTATTTCCCTTGTTCAGTCTACAATATCTCTTTCTTTTCTCCGGCTATTTTTAAAGTAACAATCAAGAGAGATGAATGGTGAAGGGCAAAGTGAAGAAAACTGATTGTTGCCGTTGATATGAGGCAACTGCTCAATTTGCTGTAAGCAGATTATATAACAAGAGCTGACACCATCTGGGTCTTAACCAACTATACACATTGGAATTGGCCCCTTTTTTTTTTTTTTTGCTGTTCAATAAGTTGATCAACTACAATAGAATCCTTTATTTTTTACACAACATCAGTTGGTTTTTAGTTGATGCACGTTTTATAATGGCTGTTGTTGTTTATTAAATATTATTATTTAATAAATATTATTTTATATGAATAATATTAGTATTTAATAATAGTATTTGGTATTGAGAAACGGTCTGAGTGTTAGTGATGGTGATTTTGGTTACATCATTACAAGAGACAAGAGACTTTATGAGTGAGTCAGCAGTAAAGACTTTTATATTGAAAGAAACTGAAACAAGGTTGTAAACAGGGACTGTTGTAACCAAACACAGCTTTAGAACCAAGAGCAGAACACAGACTAAAACGGATGCAAATAAAATACAAAACAAAATAAAATCCAGGCCTGGTCCTCTCTCGTCTTGCACTGTCATCACTCCTCCTTTTATCCTTCCGGAGCTCCTCCGTGGGACTCGAGACCGGTGAGTGGCGCAGGTGTCGCGCATTAGCATTTACTCCACCGGCCTCGCTCCATTACCACGGCTCTCGGCCCCGCCCCTTTCGTCACATACCCCCATCGCCCCTCGGCTGGGTAAACTCTTCCGCGATGCCTGGCGGCGGCGCTGGATAGCCCTCGGTGGGCGGCCCGACACTCCTCCGCCGCCCGGTGGACGGCGACGGCTCCTCCAGGTTCGGGCAGCCGGTAGGAGTCCCCCGTTCCCTGCTCCTCCCCATCATGGCGGATGGCAGCAGGCTCCGGCCTCAGGCGAACGGCGGCAACTCCTCCGCTCCCTCACGGACGGCAGCCATCCCTCCACATCCCAGGCGGCCGGCAGCGAGTTCGTCCGCCCCCCCCGGCAACTCACTCCAGCCCACCGCCTCGAGCCTCCATGGCGGCAGACTGCTCCGCCATGCTCGATGGCACCGCGGATTCACCACAGAGGCGCGGGATCTCTGGCAGCGTGTCCCTCCTTCCTCCCAGGTTTAGGCACCAATGTAACAACGTTCGTAGTTCGGGAAGAAGGA